>NW_025423353.1:874534-1003681 GCF_020497125.1 Mauremys mutica | reverse complement strand
CACCGATCAGATCGAAGAGTTCCCGGTCAGTCTATGCCGGGTCCCTCTTTCTATTCAGAGATTACATGAACTCCTCTGCTGGAGAGCTCTGCATTGCTGCCGGTGCTGCGGAGCTCACCCCGATGTGCAACCAGAACGTCAGATTCAAACCGCCCAGACAGGAAAATGAATTCAAATTTTCGCGGGTCATTTCCTGTGTGGCTGGGCAGAGAATCCAAGCTCGGGCTGCTGTCCAGAGCGTCAACAGAGTGGTGCAGTGTGGGATAGCTCCCGGAGCTACTAAGTTCGATTTCCATCCACACCTAGCCTAATTCGAACTAGCCATGTCGAATTTAGCGTTACTCCACCTGCCGGGGTGGAGTACCAAATTCGAACTAAAGAGCCCTCTAGTTCGAATTAAATGGCTTCCTGGTGTGGACGGTTGAGCGGTTAGTTCGAATTAACGCTGCTAAATTCGAATTAAAGTCCTAGTGTAGACCAGGCCTTAGAAAAGTTTGTTAACATGTCTGGGGATTGAGTGGAAATCCTCCAGGGACATCTCGATGAAGCGCTCCTGGAGGTACTCCAAAAGCCTTTGCAGAAGGTTTCTGGGCAAGGCAGCCTTGTTCCGTCCACCATGGTAGGACACTTTACCACGCCATGCATGTAGCAAGTAAGCAGGTATCATTGCATGGCAAAGCCTAGCTGCGTATGGTCCCGGTGATTGCTGGCATTCAAGAAACATCTGTTATTTATCTCGCTGTGTTATCCTCAGCAAGGTGATATCGTTCAGGGTAACCTGGTAGAAAATCAGGAATTTAGTTAAGGGGACACAGAGATGGCCATTTTCCTACTGGGTTTGTGGAATGCAGCTTAAAAAAAATCCTTTCCTGCACGTAGCCAAGCGGGGGGAGGGGAGGAGTGAAATACCGATGATCTTTTTCACGTTTGGTCAGCGGGGATCTTCCCAGCTAACAGCAACGCAGTGGTGGGGGGTGAATGGGGGTGATTAGCATTGAGGCTTTCATGGTACCAGCCATGCGGTGGGGGGATGGGTAAAGCACTGCAGAAGGCGAAAGACAGTGGCTTACCATGGCCGCATGCAAGCTGAATTCTGATGCCCGGACCAGTGTCTGTGAGATCTGTAACCCCAGAGCTGCAGGCACTCAGTATTAAGATGAAAAATGCGACCTTGTAGTGAAATCACATATGCTAGGTAAGGTGAATAGTGCTGTTGACTGTGAAAGAGTATAACCATTGTTCTGTAAAATGTATCTTTTTAAATAACTCTCTCCCTTTTTTCCCTCCCTCGTGCAGCTGCAAATTTTTCAAGCCTCCCTACTCCATCCCAAAGGCTAGCTCAGATAAGGCGGAGGAAAAAGAAGACGTGAAATGAAATGTTCTCGGATATTATGGAAGTTACCCGCAAGGAAAGAGCTCATCTGAATGAGTGGAAGGAGGTGGTATCAAATTACAGGAAAGATGCCAGTGAACGTGAGGACAGGAGGGACACCCGAGATGAGAGGTGGCGGCAGGAAGATCGGCAGGAAGATCAGAGGTGGCGGCAGGAAGATCAGCAGTGGCGGGATGCAACTCTGGGGCTGCTGCGTGATCAAACTGACATGCTCCGGCGTCTGGTGGAGCTTCAGGAATGGCAGCAGGATCACAGAGTGCCGCTGCAGCCCCTGTATAACCACCCTCAACCCTCACCATGTTCCATATCCTCCTCACCCAGACATGTAAGAACGCGTGGGGGGAGGCTCCGTGCACCCGCCCACTCCACCCCCGTGGACAGCCCAACCAGAAGACTGTCGTTAATGTGAAATTTTTTTAATGGCCTTCTCCATCCTTCCTATCCTCCTCCCAAACCACACCCTTACTTCTCTCCCTATTTTTATAATGAATTAATAAAGAATTCATAATTTTTAAACGAGAGTGACTTTATTTGCATAAGTAAGCTGTACTCGAAGGGGGAGGGTGAGTTGCTTACAGGGAATGAGTCAATCAAGGGGGTTGGGTGTTCATCAACAAACAGCAGTCACACTGTACCCTGGCCATTGATGAAGCTCGTTTTCAAAGCTTCTCTGATGCGCACCGCTTCCTGGTGTGCTCTTCTAATCTCCCTGGTGTCTGGCTGCGCGTAATCAGCGGCCAGGTGATTTGCCTCAGCCTCCCACCCCGCCATAAAGGTCTCCCCCTTACTCTCACAGAGATTGTGGAGAATACAGCAAGCAGCAATAACATAGGGGACATTGGTTTGGCTGAGGTCTGAGCGAGTCAGTAATGTGCGCCAGCGTGCCTTTAAACGGCCAAATGCACATTCCACCACCATTCTGCACTTGCTCAGCCTGTAATTGAACAGATCCTGACCACTGTCCAGGCTGCCTGTGTATGGCTTCATGAGCCATGGCATCAAGGGGTAGGCTGGGTCCCCCAGGATAACGACAGGCATTTCAACATCCCCAACTGTTATTTTCTGGTCTGGGAAGTAATTCCCTTGCTGCAGCCGTTTAAACAGAGTAGTGCTTCTGAATACGCGAGCGTCATGAACCCTCCCTGGCCATCCCACGTGGATGTTTGTGAAACGTGCCTTGTGATCCACCAGTGCTTGCAGCACCAATGAAAAGTACCCCTTCCGGTTTACGTACTGGGTGCCCTGGCGCTGCGGTGCCAAGATAGGGATATGGGTTCCATCTATCGCCCCCCCACAGTTAGGGAATCCCAGTGCAGCAAAGCCATCCACTATGGCCTGCACGTTTCCCAGAGTCACAACCTTTCGTAGCAGCAGCTTAGTGATTGCTTTGGCTACTTGCATCACAGCAGCCCCCACAGTAGATTTTCCAACTCCAAATTGATTCCCGACTGACCGGTAGCTGTCTGGCGTTGCAAGCTTCCACAGGGCTATCGCCACTCAATTCTCCACTGCGAGGGCTGCTCTCATCTTGGTATTATGGCGTTTCAGGGCAGGGGCAAGCAAGTCACAAAGTTCCATGAAAGTGCCCTTACGCATGTGAAAGTTTCGCAGCCACTGGGAATCGTCCCACACCTGCAACACAATGCGGTCCCACCAGTCAGTGCTTGTTTCCCGGGCCCAAAATCGGCATTCAATGGATAGAATCTGCCCCATTACCATCAGGATCTCCAAAGCGCAGGGGCCCGCGGTTTGAGAGAATTCTGTGTCTACGTCCTCATCACTGTCATCGCCGCGCTGCTGTATCCGCCTCCTCCTCGCCTCGGTTTGAAGGTCCTGGTTCAGCATAGACTGCACGAGAGTGCGCAAGGTGTTTAAAACATCCACGATTGCGGTATTGAGCTGAGCAGGGTCCATGCTTGCTGTGCTATGGCGTCTGCACAGTTCACCAAGCAAAAAAGGCGCGAAACGCTTGTCTGCTGCTTTCAGGGAGGGAGGGGTGAGGCTGTACCCAGTACCACCCGCGACAATGATTTTTGCCCCATCAGGCACTGGGATCTCAACCCAGAATTCCAAGGGGTGGGGGAGACTGCAGGAACTGTGGGATAGCTTCGGGATGGCTACCCACAGTGCAACGCTCCGGAAATCGACGCTAGCCTTGGAACATGGACGCACACTGCCGAATTAATGTGCGTTGTCTGGCCGCATGCAATCGACTTTATACAATCTGTTTTACAAAACCGGTTTATGTAAATTTGGAATAATCCCGTAGTGTAGACGTACCCAAACATGGCTACCCCTCTGAATTTAGTCTCTGATAAGAGCTGATACTGGAAAAGAGCTGGCACAATCCAAAGACCAGGTTGTTATACAAAATACACATGGATTTTAACCCTTCACATCCAGTAATGGCAAAGTATAGCTGATGGTCCTTAATTGGGTGATCCACAGGGAGTAGCTCAAACCTCCAAAATGCCTGGCCAGGGGCAGGAAGTTTTTGGTTCAGGCTTGTAGCAGTGATGGAATAAACTGCAGGTTCAAATCAAGTCTCTGGAGTCCATCCATAGCTGGGATGGGTCATTCAGTCCTTTGTACAGAGCTTCAGTTTGTAGCAAAGTCCCTCCAGAGATATGAAGCAGGATTGAAGACAAGATGGAAACGAGGCATCAGCGTTTTATAGTCTCTTGCCATGTGGTCTATGCTTTCTTTGTCCCAAGGACACTCTATCCAGCATGTGGCATAAAAACACCTGAGTTCTGTCCATATGCAGGTCCCTGCATACCCTGCTGAGTCACAAGGTGTATCTGCCTTCTCTCAATGGGTCAGTTGTACAGCTGATGGTCCTTAATTGGGTGATCCACAGGGAGTAGCTCAAACCTCCAAAGTGCCTGGCCAGGGGCAGGACGTTAGCACAGCAAGGGAGGGGTGTGGCAGTGACATCACAAAGGCTTTTTGCAGGACCTCAGACTATTGGTCAAAGGTGGTGGGTAGTTGGTGACCTCACAGAGAGATGCTGACATCAGGCAGGCAGGACAGGGGTGAGGGGCCAGGGAAACCTCAGAGACCCCTGTGGCTTTGCTTCAGCAAGTCTCCTTCTCCAAGTCTCTCTTTGAGGACTGAGAGAGTATTCCGGTTCAGGTACGTGAGCGCCAGGAGGAACCTCTTTTGAGTTTTTTCCTTCTCTTTTAGAGATTTTACTAGAAAACAGCCGTCCCTGTTTAGAAGGTAAGAGCCTCCTCGAGGTTTGAAACCTGTTCAGTCTGATCCATCTGGTGACAGTTGAATTCTAGGCATGGAAAACACGAGCTTAAGGAGGCAGAATTTTATTCCGCACCTGGGATTTTGTCCCTTAGAATCACTGGGGACATTAGGGTTTGTCCTTTTCGTTTCACCTTTTCCTCCATCCATCCCTTCCTCCTTTCTCTTTGTCTCTTGCTTCTTTTGTCCTTTCTCCTGTTCCCCTCCCAACACCAGGAGGGGTGTGTGTGTGTGTTGCGGGGGAGCAGTGTGGTTTTTCCCCGTGTAGCCAGCACCAGACCTGACACCATCCCCAGCTCTGCCCCCTTCCTGCCACTGCGATCCCATGTCACCTCCTGACCCTGGCTGGGTGCCCCTGGCCCCTCCTAGCAGGGGGCTGTGCAGGGGGGTGCAGGGGGGTCTCCTTGCAACCATGAGTGGGTGTCTGGTGGGTGCTGTCACCTCTGACAGAGACCCCCAAGAGACTCACTAGCTTCCTCCTCACTTGCTCCTACTTTCTGACTGGCGGGGGGCGGGGATTCCATGATGTGAGAGCCTGTGGAGGGAGGGGTTCAAATCACGAGTCTGAGTGGCAGGGCAACCCCCTCCCCCAGTCAGATTCTGCTAGGGGACTGGTCTGGGATCTGTAGGGAGGGAGACACAGGAAAAATCAGCTGCTACTATGGAACCCAGGAGTCCTGGCTCCCGGTCCCCCTGCTCTCACCTCTAGACCCCCCTCTGCTCCCAGAGCCAGGGATAGAACCCAGAGCTCCTGGCACCCAGCCCCCTCCCTGCTCTGACCACTAGACCCCACTCCTCTTTTAGGGTCACTGCCTCTTCTATCCACCCACCCCACCTGTCCATCCCTTTGCTGCAGGTTTTTGGGGTGTCACCCCTGCTCTGCACTCCCCCAGTGCAGCCCAAGGCCTTTCCTCCCCCCAACCACACATCCTCTCCCCCTCGTGCTGGATCATCTGCTTGTCCCCCTGCCCCCTCTCAGGGTGCGCTGTGCGGCCTGGCTGGGGATTGTGCAGTGGCCCAGCACCAGGCAATGCAGAACGTTAACCACAAGCCCTGCCCTGCCCCACCGCACTGGAGCTGCCTTCCAGGTGCATTGGAGCCCAGTGCCCTGAACCTCTGCCCTCCTGGCCCACAAGGGGTGAGCTGCAGTCGCCACCATGCTCTGCAGCAGAGAGAAGGGTCAAGCCAACCAGCCCATTTAGGATGGAGGAATCAACACCCTTTTTTCTGCACAGCCACTGACCATCAGCAGGATTCCTCCTCCCTCCTGTGCCTCAGTGCAACTAAATCTCCACACCTAGACAGCCGGTCCGTCCGCTGCACCCCAGTCCCCCATGCCTGAGCCTCCCTGCCAAAGCCCTGCACCTGGCTCCAGAGAATTAAGTCTCACATCTCGCTGGGAACTCAACTTCTTGTGCCCAGAGAGTCTCAACCCCTCTCAGTAGATGACCCGAGTCTGAGAAACACAGTGTCCGTCTTCTCTAAAGAAGTACTTGGAGAGTTTTTCTTTGTGTGACCACGTGGCCTAATGGATAAAGCATCTGACTTTGGATCAGATGATTGAGAGTTCAAGACCTTTTGTGGTTGTGCTTGTGCAGTTTTACTTTGGGCTGAAAGTCCTGCTCCCTTCAGGGCTGGAACCTCTTCTTGGCCGCTCAGGCCAATGCTCTGGCTTCAGCTAGAGCCCTGGGAAGGAGTTGGGGGTTGGGTGTCACAAAGGCTGGGGCATGAGCCCCAGGCACTTCCAGTCTCGCCTTTGCCATTCCTGACTTGCCAAAGATAATGGACGTCTGCCCGGGCTAGGGTGAGGAGCAGTTTCTCTCTGTCCCTGTGCTTGAGGGGGTTTGCTACATAGCACCTTGGGAGCCAGGGTGTTTCTCTGCTTCTCCCCAGCTGGGGAAAAGCCTCTTGGGGTAAAATCTCCTGCCCCACTGCAAAAGTGAGCACCTTGAGTGGGAACAGTAAAAGGCCCCACCAGGGGGGCTGGCCCTGCTTTCCTACCATCTTCTGATGTTGGCCACAGCGCATCAGCAGCAGTCTCGCATGCTGGTCTGTGGGTGGCCTTCAGTGGGGGTTTGGCATGGCAGGGAGCAGGCTGGCTAGAGGTCTTTGTCACTGTCTGCTGGCCACGCATAGGCATGGTCAGTGGTGAGCTGGAGTCGGTTCGCACTGGTTCGTAGGAACCGGTTGTTAAATTTAGAAACCCTTTTAGAACCGGTTGTTCCAGGACAACTGGTTCTAGAAAAGCTTTTAAATTTAACAAAAGTGCAGGCAGCTGTCCACCCGGCTCCGGCCCCAGCTCACGTCCCTCTCCTCCCCTGAACACTCTGCCCTCCTTCTCCTTCCCCTTCCCTGCTTCCTGTGAATCAGATGTTCGGGGAGGTCAGAGGGCAGGGAACAGGGGGATTGAATGAGGGCAAGGGTCCCAGGGGGACAGTCACAAAGGAGCAGGGGTTGGATGAGGTGATGGGGGGCAGTCAGGGACAGAGAGAAGGGATGGTTGGATGGGGCAGGAGTCCCAGGGGGCCATCAGGAGTGAGAGGAGGGGTTGGATGGGGTGGCAGGGGGCAGTCAGTGGACAGGGAAGGGGGGTCAATGGGTCAGGGGTCCGCAGGGGGGCATTGGATGGGGCATGACTCCCTGTGGGGGCACGACCCCCTCATGGGGTGAGGAGGAGGGAACCTGTTGTTAATATTTTGGCACCTCATCACTGGGCATGGTCCTCTCCTCCTCTGAACAGCCAGAGTTAGTCTGTGCTTAGAAAGCAGAGACACGGGAGACTCAAGACAAGGGGGTGAGAAAGATTGAGAAAGGACCTATGAAGACAGCAGCCCACACTACAGGGACACTGCCTGGTTAAGGGATGTGGAGGCAATTGAAATGTGCTTGGGAGCATGGTGATGAGGGATTGAAAAAATGTTGGATTCAGTGAAAGATGAGACCAAATGAGGGAAGCTGAATGGCAGCTCCACGTAGGGTCATTGTGATCAAACAACCCACCCATGGGCACCTCGGACTGTGCTAGACACAGAGAAAAGGCAAAGAGGGATCCAGCCCCCGAGTGACCCTCTTCTGGGAGAAGAGCCCCTGGATAATTAGGAGGTGGGTTGGGAATGGAGTGGAAGGTCCCTCAGGATGAGGAGAGATGAAGGCCTCAGAGCTGGGGACACTAGGCAATACGAGTGAAAGGGCTTCACACCCTCCAGCAGCAACAGCTGAGGGCTGCAGGTTCGGACTGAGATCCCTGGGGAATGTCTCCATCCTCATTTGGTGTTGGTTTAGATTTAAACAATGATGCAGCCTCTGCTCCTGAGCAAAACCACCGGAACCTCGGTAGAAGTGGGCAGGGCCGGCTCTAGGCACCAGCGCTCCAAGCATATGCTTGGGGCAGCACTTTCCAAGGGGCGGCACTCCAGCCCCCTCCTCCCCCCCCCTTTTTTTTTTTTTGCTTGGGGCACAAAAAGCCAGGAGCCAGCCCTGAACCAAGATGTTCAGCTGAACCTTTCAGGCTGAGCTGGAACTGACACTGCAGTTCTGGATTCAGTCGCTAGATGGCGCTCATGGCAGCCTGAGTTGCCCAGGCTGGACTGCAGTTCAGGCGGCCCTGAGCACCATCCCTGGAGCTGAGCCCGGGCTGCGGCAGCGGGAGGGGCTCAGCTCCGGGGGATGATGCTCTCGCTCCCCAGCGGCAGGGCAGCCTGAACTGCAGCCCAGCCTGTGGGTGAGGAGCAGGGGAGGGAGGGAAGCAGGGTCCAGGATGCAGGGAGGGGGGAGGGGTCCTGCTGCCGCTGCTGCTCTGCTCTGAGTCTCCCCAGGGCGGCGCGGCGTTTCCCTGCCCGAGTGGGCTGTGCAGGGCGCCGCCGGGCTGGGCAGGGGGCGCAGATCCCGGCTCGCGCTGACAGGGCGAGTGGCTGGGCAGCTCGAGCTGCCAGGGGGCTGCCCCCTCCTGCCCCTGGAACCAGCCCGCTGTGCACCTCCCCCGCCTCAGTCCTGCGCTGCCTGCCCTGGGTGGGGAGAGGCAGAGCCCAGCTCCGAGCAGGGCAGCGGGGATACTGCCCCTCCAGGGGACTCCCCTGGCTCGGGCACCTGAGGTCAGCGTCTGTCCTCTCGGCTCTGCCTGCACGGGGCTGGGGAAGCAGCTGTCAACGCCTGCCCCTCTCAGCCCTTGCACCCCCCATCCCACTCCCAGCCCCTCCACTTGTACCTCCCCCCATCACTCCTTCACTGCACCCCTTCCTCTTGTACTCTCCCTTCCCCTGCACCTCTCCCCTTGTACCCTCTCCCAGTCCTCTCCTCCTGCACCTTCCCCTTCCCCTGCACCTCTTCTCCTGCAACCCTCCCGATACCCTCTCTCCTCCACCCTCCTCTGTGAGTACATCACACGCCGCTTCTCTGCCAGTGTAGAGCCCCCAGCACTCCCACACCTGCTCCTCTGCCTGAACCCTCTTTACTAGATCCCCATCTGTCATAAACAGATAGTTATGGGTTAATGCCTCTTTTACCTGCAAAGGGTTAAGTTCACCTAGCCTAGCTCACACCTGACCAGAGGAACCAATGGGGGAACAAGATGTTTCAAAAGGAAGTGAAATGAGGAGGTGAATGAGGAGGTCACGTTTTGGGGGGGGCAGGGCTGGGGCAGCAGGGTGTGCAGGTGTGGGGGGGGGGGAAGAAAGAACCAAGGGCTGGGGTAGCAGGGGGGGGAGAGGTAGGGGGCAGCCAAAATCTTTTTTGCTTGGGGCAGCAAAAAACCTAGAGCCGGCCCTGGAAGTGGGGGAGCCACGCGGCTCTTCCCTTCTCCATGGCCCCAACTCTCCTCTTCCCCTGGAGGCCCTGCCCCCAAGCCAGGACAGGAGCTGAAGCAGGGCCATGGTAAAAGCCACCTAGGGAGCCCCAGCCACTATGGGGAGCTCCAAACCCTTCACCTGCCCTGGGCTAGGGGCCGGGGTGCTGAAGAGCCTGTGGTCATCAGCTGAGGCAGCCAGGAATGCAGCGATAAGTCAGCCCAAAGGAGGGAAGGCATCTCTAGCTGGACTCTCAGGTGCAATAGCATGGGGCCATCTGGACCAAAGATCTCCCTTGAGCGGGCATTAGTAACCCAGCAGGAGGGAAAAGAGAGACTTTTTTGCAATTGGGATGCTGAGCAGTAGGGCCTCTGGGGCTTCGTAGCAATACGACGCAGCTCCAGCAGGTCCTGCCAAGCTCTGAACTGGGACTGTGAGAGTTAGAGTCCCGAGGGCTGACCATCACCCCATGGGTCCAGCGGGCTGGGGGCTTTCTGCAGAACACCTGTGACCTCTAGTATTCACAGGGCAGCCTTGTCCACTGCGCTTCTTGGCTCTCTCCAGCTGTTCCCTCCCTCGAGACCTTGTCTCCTCCCACATCTCTAGTTCTCGTATCTGCTCTCACCCCATCCCCATTGTTTTCTCAGGGACCTAGCCCCACCTTGCTGTGTTGTCCACGATCCCGTTTAACCTTCCAGATCGGCTGGGCCAGGAGCACATTCCCAGGGGGTTCTCCCCTAGGCAGAGAGCAGTGACGGCTGGTGTGTCCTCATGGGAAACCAGCTCCCAGAAACAGAGCCAGGAGCTGGTCCCAGCGCATCCCCCATCCGCTGCGAGGAGAGAAAATCACCCCCAGCCCAAGGCCCAGCTGCAAAGCGCTCGCTGAATTACAGGCTGTCTTGGAAGGCCACTGCACTAGGCTGGGCCCACAAATCCATCTCCCCAGCCACAGGGGGACGTCAGTGCCATCGAACTCAGAGCCGTGGGGAAGGAAGCAGACAGGGTTAAACCCTGTGGTGCTTATGGCCACCACATGCATTGGCCTCCCCTCAGGCAGGGGATTTATTGGCCCTGGATCACCTGCACCCCATAGCCTGGATCTCTGACACCCCCAGACCCAACGGGGGAGCTGCTGTTGCAGCCCCTCTGGGGAAGAAGTGGGAGCCACACTCGCCAGTGGCAATAGTCCAGAGGTGGCCACAGACTCTGTGACGCAGGAAGATGGGGGCTTGGCTCTGCATCGCCCCGAGCAGGAAGAACAGAGGCTGAGGGGGGCACAAGAAGGGGCCAAGGTGACAAACAGGAACAGGGGAGATTTTTCTTCTTGTTGCAATTCATCAAAATCTCATCCCTGATAAGCTCCAGGAGGAGGAAGCTCAGCCCACCAACCACTCAGTGAGCTACATAGATACAGGGTCGTCCTTACCCAGACGCAAACTACGCAGCTGTGTAGGGCGCCAGGAAATCTGAGGCACCAAATTGCTCCAAATTTCCTGGTGCCCTACTCAGCTGCGTACTGCTCCAGCGGCGAACTCGATCCCCCGGCTGGCTGAGCTGGCCAGGAAAGCTGCCCCTGCCTCTGCTCTGCCTCTTCCCCAAAGCCCCCCCCCCACTGCTCTGCCCCCACCCCCCTCTTCCCACCCCTGCTCCACCCCATCCCCCCCCACTCCGCCCCTTCCCCTGAGCTACACCCCGGTGGACGGCAGGAGGGATCAGGCGCACCCGGCACTCACCGGGCAGTGGGAAGTGGAACGACCTGGCCCCAGCCTGCTCTGCTCCACCAGCTCCCAGCCGCGCCACTGGTGAGTGCTGGGGGGTGTTTTCCTCCCACCCCGCCAACTTCCAAGGCTGGGAGCAGAGTGCAGCAGGCTGGGGCCGGATCATTCCATTTCCCGCCGCCCCGTGAGTGTGGGGTCGGGCCTGCCCTGCAATTACCGGGCGACGGGAACAGGGCCGTCCTTAGGATTTCTGGTGCCCTACGCGAGATTATTAAACTGGTGCCCCTGTGCCTGATCTGCTCTTAGCAACACAAATATAAGCATACAGTATTGGAAAACTTGCCACATTCACGTTATTAAAACCAGTTTAACTTAACTAAGCACACTGTAATGCTGATGCACTAGCACTAAAGAAGTAGCACTATAGAAAAAATTCTGATTTGACAGAATGATGCAAATAATATAATTTTTTTAATTTGTCAAAATTTTATTGGAAATTTATATGAAGAGGTATTGAAACAAAGATTTGTTTTTAATTAAAAGCAATCTTTCTGGCTTTTTTGGCTGCAAAATCAGTTTAATAAGCTGGGTTTCCAAACAGTGGGAAAATATAACCCTAGTTTTACTGCTAGGTAAAGCACAAAGTGACCAAAATGAAGTCAGCACAGAATCATCTCATCTAGATTAAGGTAGCACAGAAATGTTACAGAAGTCCTATTGTGCCTTATTTTTGTTTGGAAAGACATTAGCAATAGCAGCACATTCACATGATAAAATACATGATAAATCACTGCCTCTAAAGTTCCATCAAAAACTGACATTTTCACAGCTCTAGCATGATCTGCTGCACAGATTCTTCACAAGGAAGTGTCCCTGGCCTTTTTAACTCATATTAACTATGTATTTACTTTATGAAAGTTGGAGAAAACATTGTGAAAACGTAAAACATTGGCTGCCCAACTTCTGGGCTGGCAAAGACTAAACTGACTCACAGGATTAAAAAAAAAAAGCAGGAGAATCTTAGTACAACATATGGTCAGTCTATACCAGGGGTCGGCAACCTTTCAGAAGTGGTGTGCCAAGTTCACTGTAATTTAAGGTTTCTTGTGCCAGTAATACACTTTAACGTTTGTAGAAGGTCTCTCTCTATGTCTATATTATATAAATAAACTATTGTTATTATCTGAGGTCCCGGCCACCAGTCCTGCTCAGGCCACTGCCAGCTGAGTAAATGAAACCCCAGACCGGCAGCGGGCTGAGCGGGACTGGTGGCTGGAACCCTAGACAAGGATCCCAGGCCCTGCTCAGCCCGCTGCTGGTCTGGGGTTCTGACCACCAACTCCTGCCAGCCAGGATCCCGGCCGCCAACCCCCCTCAGCCCGCTACCAGCCTGGGATTCTGCTCACCCAGGCTGGCAGGAGGCAGAGTGGGCCCGGCGGCTGGGCTCCTGACTGGCAAGAGGCCAGCAGCTGGAACCCCGGAGTAGCAGTAGGCTGAGTGCTGCCGGCACCCCAGACTGGCAGCAGACTGAGCCACTCAACCCTCCACCAGCCCTGTTCAGCCCGCCACCAGCCCACTCAGCCCACTGCCGGCTGAATGAATGGAACCCCAGGCTGACAGCAGGTTGAGTGGTTCAGCCGGCCTGCTCAGCCTGCTGCCAGCCTGGGGTTCCTTGGGGGTCCCCAGGCCAGCAGCAGGTGCTGAGTGGGGCCGGCGGCTGGTATCCCAGCTGGCAATAGGGCAGCAGCCGGAACCCCAGAGCAGTGATGGGCTGAGCCGCTCAGCCTGCCGCTGTGTACCATCAAAAATCAGCTCACCTGCCACCTTTGGCGCGTGTGCCGTAGGTTGCTGACCCCTGCTTTATACGCTAGTAAGGAGATGAGCATATTACAGTTGCTGGAGGGCTCTTATCAGGAGTAACAGGCTATGGGGAAGTCAGTCAACATTTTTGGTTTCGCTGATGAAAACTGGCCCACACCCTGCCTCAAACCAAACCTGTCACTAATAATTGTCAACAACTTAATTTTCTGTTTTTGGCTAAGATATTGATTTTTTAAAAAAAATATTGAAATTGGATTCAGGATTGTTAGCAAGAATTTTTGGCAAACAAAGTTGTTAAATGACAATCTAAATGGCAACACAGTGCTGCTTTCATGCTTGGCTCAGCCCCAGCCTGCTGGTCCAACAGCTGCAGTAGACCCCAAAATCCACCTCTTGGGGTGCAGAGTGGCAACAGCAGCAGCAAACCCTCAGGTCCAATCACACGCCAATGGGCACCACCACCAGCCTTACGGACCATGGTGAAGTTAGCACAGCATCTGATCTCAGGGACAGGTCACCCATGGAGCCACAGCAGCTCATCCTGCCCTGTGCAGCTCCCCCCGGATGAGATGGATCGCTGGCAGCTGCCAGCCCGGGGGAGAGGCGCTCCCCAGCTAGGGTGACCAGATCCAGATGTCCTGATTTTATAGGGCCAGTCCTGATATTTGGGGCTTTGTCTTAGATAGGCACCAATTACCCCCACCTAGAGTGACCAGACAGCAAGTGTGAAAAATCAGGACGGGGGTGGCGGTGGGGGGTAAAAGGAGCCTATATAAGAAAAAGACCCCAAAATTGGGCCTGGCCCTATAAAATAGGGAGAAAGCACTCCGTCATTTCATAGTTATTGCTACTGATCTCACTGACAAACTTCCTTTTCTCGGGGCTGCTCTCAGCACTTTAGGGAGTTTTTCCTCTTCTCCCTTCCAGCTGTGGTGATGGGACTGCAGCAGTTCTCCGGATGGCCGGCTTTGCTCTTTCACTTACATCCTTCACTGCTTTGGCTGAAGCTGTGTTTGCTACCAGTTTAATCCATAGCTGAGACCGCAGGTACCAGCAGCTAGTTACAAAGGCTCAATTCCCATCACCAGCAGTGGGAGGTTATCCTGGGCTGCAGGATTTAGCCCATGGACAGTCAAGGTGCTACAGCAGCTACATTCTTATGTGGTGAGTCCTGCAGCCTATTACCAAACTGCTCTGTCATAGTCTGCAGGGGGCCTGACTTGCTGAGAATCTGGCAGAAGAGAGACCCTGGAGCAGAGAAGGAAAATGTCCTCAGCAGTCACAGCCGGCAGGAGCAGCAAAGACTGAGTATCAGACACACTTTTTCACCAGGACAGTAAATGTGCACAACCCCCTGATATATTCTCAATTCAGTCCCCCTTCTCTGAAAACATCCACTCAGTGCAACGATGGTCAAAAAAGCAAAGAGAATCTTGGGGATCATTAAGAAAGGGCTAGAGAATAAGACAGAAAATATCATGCATTGGCCTCCTCTCAGGCAGGGGACTTATAGGCCCTTCTGCCAGTTGGTGTTGGCAGCAGCAAGGGCTGGGTTCAATGTCTAGGAGAGGAGAGCAGCAGAGACGCAGGAGGAGAGAGAGTCCTGAGAAGGAAGCAATGAGAGCAGAGTGCAAACCAACCAGCTGAAGGTATCACAGAAGTCCTGAAATGACAGTAACTCCAGGTCCCATCAGGGCCGCCGGGGGGGGGCGAGGGGTAAGTGAGGCAATTTGTCCTGGGCCCCACAGGGGCCCCCACAAGAGTTTTTCAGGGTTCCTGGAGTGGGGTCCTTCACTAACTCCGGGGGCTCTGGAAAACTCTCGTGGGGCCCAGGCCCCCGGAGATTCTTCCACTCCGGGTCTTTGTCGGCAATTCGGCAGCAGGGGGGTCCTTCATGAATGAAAAGTGACTTCATTGAAGTGTTGAAGTGCCTTAATGCAGAGAAAATATTGGGTATTAAAGGGCTCTTTAATCGAGCAGAGAACAAGACCCAATGGCTGGAAGGTGAAAAGAGATAAATTCATATTACAAATAAGACACAAATATTCAACAGCGAGGATGATTCACCACAGGAACAAGCTACCAAGGAAAGTGGTGGATTCACCATCTCCTGATGTCACTTAATGAAGACTAGATGCCTTTCTGGAATGTGTTTGCTCCACAAGTAGCTCTTGTGTCATACAGGAGGCCTCTGCTATGCAGGGGGTCAGATTAGATGCTCTAATGGTCTGTTTTGGCCATAAAGTCGACTAATTTCTGAAAAAATGAGTGTAGCATTGGGAGCAGCATCTGATGTTTTCCTGTCTAGCCGGCTTGTTTCCTAGAACGAACGCTCCTTGAGTGGGGTGATCCACAGGGAGTAGCTCAAACCTCCAAAGTGCCTGGCCAGGGGCAGGACATTAGCACAGCAAGGGAGGGGTGTGGCAGTGACATCACAAAGGCTTTTGCAGGACCTCAGACTATTGGTCAAAGGTGGTGGGGAGGTGGTGACCTCACAGAGAGATGCTGACATCAGCCAGGCAGGAGAGGGGTGAGGGGCCAGAGAAACCTCAGAGACACCTGTGGCTTTGCTTCAGCGAGTCTCCTTCTCCAGGTCTCTCTCTGAGGACTGAGAGAGTATTCAGTTTCACGGACATGAGCGCCAGGAGGAACCTCTTTCGAGTTTTCTCCTTCCCTTTCAGTGATTTTACTAGAAAACAGACATCCCTGTTTAGAAGGTAAGAGCCTCCTCGAGGGAAGGGGTGTCATGGGGGCATCACAGTTTGGATGCCGGTGTTCCCCCAATGTAAGGAAATTCCCGCCACCCTGCTTTGTGTTCACAGGGCGGGAGAGAGCAGCATCCACGGCAGTGATTTGCTCCTGGCTGCCGGAGCGGAGCAGCAGGCTCAGCTGTCAGAACTTCCCAGAGCGATGAAAGGGGAGGTGCCCATGGCTCTGTAGCAGGAATGCAGGGCAGGCGAGTTCACGGCGGGCATTGTGGGATAGTGCAGGAGGCCAGTTATGGTGATATAATGAACAGCAGCGTCTATTCTGTCACTTTAAGTTTGCTGCAAAAAGCTCTAGACCTCTCATCGAAGTTGTTTTATTTTGTCAGCAAAACAGGGCAGTTTTGTCGCCAGATGTGGCATTGCAGTGTGTACACCAGCCACAAGCTGCCGACTGAGGTAGCGTTGTGTGTTTTTCACACACCAGAGCAATATAATTCTGCTGAAACAACTTTGTAGTGCAGACCTGGCCAAAGATTCACTCACATACAACTTGTAAGGAAAATGTCACCTGCTCCTCTGCTTTGCAGAATCCAAACACAAGCAAAGCTTGTCAGGCCCTGGTAGCGATGGCAGGGAGTCAGGTGTGGGCAGACACTGTGTTTTAGCCACCCACAGGCATGATGGCTTAGCTGGCTAAAGCATCTGTTTCATAAATAGGAGATCTTGGGTTCAACTCCCAGTGGTGCCTTGTTGTTGGGGCACCTGCTATTAGCTGCTGTCAGAAGATAAGTTTTAGAGCTAGATGGGCCTTTGGTCTAGCCCAGTGTGGTTTTTCTTATGGTTTAAATAATACTCACAGGCAGTGATAATAGAGTTAATGAAAGTTTGGGAGTTAGGAGCGGGTAGGTCAGTGGTCCAGTCCCCACACAGATGACCCCCCTCCCTATGGGACAGGGGCAGGTCTGAGCTCTCACCCAAATGCTCATTGTGGCTGCCAGAATCTGTGAGCAGCTTGTTTAGTTTACAGCAAAGGTTGAGTCCTGCTTTGTGCACCGTGTGTGAGAATGAAAATCCTAAACCGCCTTTTGAAATAACGAATGCAGCAGGACATGTTATTGTCCCTGCCCCAAAGCAGACAGACCAATGGAGAAATGCCGTCGAGTCCAAGGTAATACTCTGCCTTGCCACTTTGTAATGACCGTAAGGGTGAGTGAGGGTGGGGAGGGGGCAGAGAGCAGGAGGAAGGGTCTTGCAGGAAGAGACAGTGTAGGAGTCCATCTAGCTCTGAATCTTGTCTTCTGACAGTAGCCAATACCAGGTGCCCCAAAAGCCTCTCCCGAAGGCACCACTGGGAGTTGAACCCAGGATCTCCTGTTTACAAAACAGGTGCTTTAACCAGCTAAGCCATGGTGCCTACTGCTACTTAAAATGTTGTGTCTGCCTCCACCTGACTCTCTTCCAATCCCTACTGGGCCCTGACAAGTGTTGCTCATGTTTGGATTCTGTAAAGCAGAGGAGCAGGTGAAGTTTTGCTCCCAAGGTGTGTGTGTAATTCTTTGGACAGGTCTACACTATGAAATTAGCTTGGTGTAATTACATTACTTAGGCTGGCAATGCAGTTCTATCCACCTAATCCCGGTGTAGATAGCAGCTCAGCTGCCAGAACTTTCTGGAGCTATGAAAGGGGAGGTGCCCGTGGCTCTGTAGCAGGAATGCAGGGCAGGTGAGTTCACGGCAGGCATGGTGGGATACTGGTGGTGGCCAGTTATGGTGATATAATGACCAGCAGCATTTACACTGACAATTTGTCACTTTAAGTTTGCTGCACAAAGCTCTAGGCCTCTCATCGAGGTGGTTTTATTTTGTCACCAAACACGGCAGTTTTGTCGCCAGACGTGGCATTACAGTGTGTGCACCAGCCACAAGCTGCTGACCGAGGGAGCGTTGAGTGTTTTTCACAAACCTGAGCAATATAATGATGCTGAAATGCGTTCGTAGTGCAGACCTGGCCAATGATTCACACACACACACACAGCTTGCAAGGAAAACGTCACCTGCTCCTCTGCTTTGCAGAATCCAAACACATGCAAAGCTTGTCAGGCCACAGTGGGGATAGCAGGAAATCAGGTGTGAGCAGACAGTGTGCTTTTGCCACAGGCAGGCACCATGGCTTACCTGGCTAAAACGCCTGCCTTGTAAACAGGAAATCCTGGGTTCAACTCCCAGGGATGCCTTGTTGAGTAACTATTGGGGTACCTGGTATTGGCTGCTGTCAAAGGAAAAAACACAGAGCTAGATGGGCCTTTGGTCCAGTCCAGTAGGGCTGTTTAAATTATACTCACAGGCACTGATAATAAAGTTACTGAAAGTTTGGGAGTTAAGAGCTGATAGGTCAGTGGTCCAAACCCATCACTGATGACCCCCCTTCCTCTGGGAGAGGGGCAGGTCGGAGCTCTCACACCAAATGGCTCATTTGGAACCTGTGGGCACCGAGCTTTGAGTCCTGCTTTGTGCACTGTGTGTGAGAATGAAAATCCTAAACTGCCCTTTGAAATAACGAATGCAGTAGGATGTGTTATTGTCCCTGCCCCAAAGCAGACAGACCAATGGAGAAATGCCGTCGAGTCCAAGGTAATACTCCACTGCCATTTTACCTTTTTTGCTGGCTAAACTCCTTCTTATCTGCCTGGCCCAGGCTGTCCTCTGCCTCAGCTGCTGCTCCCGGCCTGCTCTAGAGTCAAACACGCAGGGCCCCCAGGGGAACAGAGGCTGGGACAGGGCAGCAGCCTGGGCTGGGCTGGGAAGATGCTGGGAGTTCTCGTTCCCTGAGAACTGGCCCGGCTCCCTTCTCAACAGCGAACAAATCAATTCCACGTCCCCTCCCCAGAAAAACCAGCCTGGAGCCAAGGGCAGCAGGGGACGATTCTCTGCTGTTCCCACCAAGGCAGGAGAGAAGCCAGGGTGTTTCTAGCAGAGCTTATGGAACTGAGGTGGGGAAATCAGCCTTTAATAACAGGCAGTTCCAGTTTAAGCTCAGTGTTTTTAACAATTTCTAAAGCATTAAATAACCCTTTAATCGTAGTGTCACCTTCCATAAAATTGCTTCAGCCTCCTAAGTGCCCAACTAAACATCTCTTCAAATCCAAGGGAGTGGAGATCAGTCAATGTTCAGAGTCATCCCACATAAAAGAACCATGTTGTGGTACATACTGGCCCCATTATGTGGCCATCGCCTTTCCCTCCTCCTCCAGAGTCAGACTGTGATCAGCTCACACTGAGGGGGTGCAACACCCCTCCCTTGGTCTCTATGCCAGAGCTCCTATCAGCTCAGTGTCCTTCCCACAAGAGTCGGCTGCTGAGAGGGTTGCGATGGGGTAAATGAAGGCAGAGGAGGATTGTTCCTGAGGGGTTTTCTTTGTGTGTCTCTGTGATCCTGCTGGAGGAAGCATCATTTGTGTTTGTTTCAGTGGCTTGGGTTGGGCTCAGGTTGTGACCCTGAGCACAGGGATTCCTGCACTTTCTGCTCTTAGCCCCTCAGGGAATGGACAATGGAGCAGCTTCAGAAATTGGATAGAAAGTAGCCTAAGAAAGTGTAACATAAGTGAGAAGAAAAACACCATTATCACCTCCATGGTGGTCTGGTGGTTAGGATTTGGCACTTTCATGGCCATGGCCTCGGTTCAATTCCCAGTCAGGGAAAAGTGACTTTAAACCAAAAATGCCTCAGTCATTCTTCACTTGCAATGTAAATAAATCTATGGTATTTTCCTGATTCCCCATCTTCCCAGTGTCTCCATGGCAGGGCTGGCTCCAGGCACCAGCACAGCAAGCAGGTCCCTGGGGCAGTCAATGGAAAGGGGAGGCTTCAGCAGCAATTTGTCCCTCTCAGAGGGAAGGACTTGAGGCCAACAGCAGCAGAGGTAGAGCTGGAGCTTTTTTATTTTTTTTTCCACTTGGGATGGCAAAAACACTGGAAGTGGCCCTGCTCCATGGAAGACAATTTGTTAAATCCCAGATGAGTGCAGTTCTATCAGTTCTCAGCCTGAGTCCTTAGGTCTTAATCCTGAGGATATTGTCCCATCATGGGGCCATTTCCCGCCTCTCTTTCCTAGGGAAGCACAATTTTCCTTGCACAGACACAGGAACAGCGAGATCTTTCTCTGTCTCTTGTGCAAAGCAGGGGGCCAAATTCCATGGAAAAAATGGACAAGCAGGGGGCCCTGGGCACATCCAGCCCTGGCCGTGAGATGTTCCCTCCCCTCTTTCTTTATGCCCCTGTTGTTATTTCATGGATTGTCTGGGATGGGGGAAAAGCTGAGTTCACTCCAGGTGGAGGGTAAAAAGGACCCTGAAAATCTCAGGCCCCAACCCCTGCTACCAGGATCACTGAGGTGCTGGGGATTTGAGTAGGAAAGGGACTGTGTGAATTGTCAAGGTGGGGAATGAATAACAATCTACAACTAGATCCACCTCCTTAATCACTGACACAGGCTAATCCTGCTGCTGATAGAAGGGAAACTGGGAGTGATTCTTTGCTGTTCAGCCATGGAAACAGTGACCCAATTGCACCGCAGTGAATGTACTGGGGAAAGCTGGACTTCACAGGCAGGTGGAAAAAGCAGATCCTAGAAACACCTGGAGCTCCCCACAGCACTTCTGCGACCAGGGTCAGATGTTGAGTGACTCACAGCGCCCCTCCCCTCCCATTACCTTCCAGTAGGGGGTGGCAGCACCCCTCACCCAATGCAGGGGAGAGACCTGATTGTATCACTGCACCCTGAGTCCAAGGCACCCACTCTCTCTGCCCCACACATCGAATCTGGCCCTGCTGCAAAGTGACCCCTAAGAACCAGCAATCTCCAGGACAGCAGGTTTGGCCCTCAGAGCAGGGAATGTATCCCCCATGCTGCTCTTAGGCCACTGGATGCTCTGGAAACAAGAGGGCTCTGAGTGTAACCCAGGGGTCGGCAACCTTTTAGAAGTGCTGTGCCGAGTCTTCATTTATTCACTCCAATTCAAGGTTCCGCATGCCAGTAATACATTTTAATGTTTTTAAAAGGTCTCTTTCTATAAGTCTATAATATATAACTAACTATTGTTGTATGTAAAGTAAATAAGGTTTTTTAAAATGTTTAAGAAGCTTCATTTAAAATTAAATTAAAATGCAGAGCCCCCAAGACTGGTGGCCAGGACCTGGGCAGTGTGAGTGCCACTGAAAATCAGCTCGTGTGCCACCTTCAGCACACGTGCCATAGGTTGCCTACCCCTGGTGTAAGCCATAGCAAGCAAAGACTATCTGGGGATGTAGCTCAGTGGTAGAGCACATGCTTTGCATGTATGAGATCCTGGGTTCAATCCCCACCATCTCCAGGTTGATTTTTTCACCCTGCTGCTTTGCTCATGCCCAGAGGGGATGTGGCCCAGCAGTCTCCCTGCAGGAGTTTCAATCCTGCTCAGTAAGGGGCAAGTGCCAATTGCATGGAAGGTCGGGGGGCGGTTTCTGCTCCTAAGTCACCTCGGTACATGTAAGATTCCCACCCGCTGTGCTGCTTGGGACAAGGGTAGATGAGAAGGGCGAATCCTCCAGCACTGGAGGGAAAGGTCTCATCTGCACAGACTGAGAGGCAAGGAAACAGAGGGGCCGTCAGTGCTCAGAGAGGAGGGAGGTCAGTGATGTACACCCAGCAGGGGACACTGTCTTTTTGAGGCGAGTGCAGCTGGCTTGGGATGGTTCTGACTGTTAGCCAAAAGGGCTCATTTCCCCCCGGAGCTTACCTAATTACCCCAAGGAGGCACGGAGGATCAGAGAGACGAGTACCACACCCTTTATGGATCGGTCAGCTGAGCGGGTGTTCCTCTCGGCTAGTGCCAGAGAAAGAGACACACCCCACAAGCCCGAACGGGCCCCTTTTATAATCAGTAACAAACAACTTAGCCTACGTTCGTCTACGTCATTTGGTTGACCTGTAGAACCTGTACATGTATCTATTAGGGGATAATTGGGGACGCAGGATACATATATCATTTTGTGGGGGCTACAAGATACATCTGTTGAGGATACATTTATCATTCTGATGGGGACACAAGATACATCCGTTGACCCTTTGTACTAGATACTTTGGATGCATACATGGAAAAACAGCTGCATTCACTTGAGGAGCCAAAATGGCTGATAAGCTATCCAAACAAGCTAATAAGCAATTAGCTGACA
Source organism: Mauremys mutica (assembly GCF_020497125.1). Lineage (NCBI taxonomy): Eukaryota > Metazoa > Chordata > Testudines > Geoemydidae > Mauremys > Mauremys mutica. Next base: position 981,794 of record NW_025423353.1, on the reverse strand, counting down.
TAGGAAGATGTACGTCCCTTGTTCCTGTTAGGTCGATTAAAGTTTCAGGCCTACTACAGAAAAGCTTCATTGACACTGGTTTTCACCAACACTGACGATGGATAGAAAAAAGGCTGGAGTCAATGACAGATGAGACCACAGAAGGGGAAGGGGAATGGCAGCCCCACAGAAGGTCCTGGGTGCTCTGATGCCCCAGTTATTGCACCCTGGCCTGTCATAGAGAGAGAAAAGACCCAGCGGGACCCAGCCCCCCTACAGTGATCCCATGGACAAGAACCTGGCTGGGAGTGGGGTGAAGGTTCCCTCTGGGCAAAGGGGAGCTGAAATCCCCCAGTGTCCTGGAATTTAAGCAATGGAAGCTTCAAACCCTGCACGGGTGTGAGCTGAGGTGCATCAGCAGAAGGTTGGGCTGGACGGGGGCGGCAGGTTTGTATAATTTTTGGTGGTGTCCAGAATGGGACCAAGTCCTGCCCCACCCCCACCCCAGCTTTAGGCCGATTCTCCTGATTCCCCTGAATCGGGCCCCACCCCTAAGAGGGCCCCATGCCCAAGCCCTGGTACTGCGTACTGGCAAGAGCTGGTGTGCTGTATCAAGGTGGCCCGGCTTCCTCAGGGGGCAATTTAAAGGGCCTGGGGTAGGGCGGTTTTGGGTGCTGGGGGCTATTTAAAAAGTCCAGGGTTCCCATTGCTTCTACCACCCCGGCCCTTTAAATAGCCCCCAGAGCCCCGCAGCTTCCCCAGGGCTCCCTCAGCTATTTACAGGGCCGGGGCAGTGGAAGCAGGGGAGCCCCAGGCCATTTAAATAGCCCCCAAGCCCCGGGCTGCTGCTGCTACCCCGGTGCTGAGGGGGGAGGGGGCACTTACCATACAGGGTGGGCTGTACCCCCTGTACCCGCACCCCCTGCCCTGCCTGCACCAGTCCCTCCCTCCAGCCAGCCCCACACCCCCTGCCTGCAGCCAGCCCATCTCCAGCCAGCCCCACACCTCCTGCCCACAGCCAGCCCCACACCTCCTGCCCACAGCCAGCCCATCTCCAGCCAGCCCTGCACCCCCTGCCCTGCCTCCAGCCCCTCACCCCTGCCCTGCCTGCACCAGCCCCTGCCCCCAGCCAGCCCCACACCTCCTGCCCCCAGCCAGCCCATCTCCAGCCAGCCCTGCACCCCCTGCCCTGCCTCCAGACCCTCACCCCCTGCCCTGCCTGCACCAGTCCCTGCCTCCAGCCAGCCAAACACCCCCTGCCTGCAGCCAGCCCCACACCCCCTGCCTGCAGCCAGCCCATCTCCAGCCAGCCCCACACCTCCTGCCCACAGCCAGCCCCACACCAGCCAGCCCTGCACCCCCTGCCCTGACTGCACCAGCCCCTGCCTCCAGCCAGCCCCCCACCTCCTGCCCACAGCCAGCCCTGCACCCCCTGCCCTGCCTGCACCAGCCGCTCACCCCCTGCCCTGCCTGCACCAGCCCCTGCCTCCAGCCAGCCCCACACCCCCTGCCCGCAGCCAGCCCATCTCCAGCCAGCCCCACACCCCCTGCCCTGCCTGCACCAGCCCCTGCCTCCAGCCAGCCCCACACCCCCTGCCCACAGCCAGCCCCTGCTGCACACCCTGCCTGCACCAGCCCCACACCCCCTGCAGCCAGCCCTGCACCCTGTCTCCAGCCAACCCCTGTCGTACCCCCTGGGGCCCTGCCTGAAGCCAGCCAGCTCCCCACACCCCCCTGCTCGCACCAGCCCTACACCACCGGCCCTGCACCTCCTGCCCTGCCTGCAGCCAGCCCCACACCTCCTGCCCTGTCTCCAGCCAACCCCTGCTGCACCCCCCTGCCTGAAGCCAGCCAGTCCCACACACCCCATCTCCAGCCAGCCCTGAACCCCTTGCCCTGCCTGCAGCCAGACCCTACCTCCAGTCAGCTCCTGCCCTGCCTCCAGCCAGCCCCATGTCCACTGATGCCCTGCAGTTCCCAGGGCAGTAACCCTGCACACCTGCTTCAATGAGGGGGGCAGGGAGCAGCTGGAACCCACACGTGCACACCGTAGGGTGACCAGACAGCAAGTGTGAAAAATCGGGACGGGGGTGGGGGGTAATAGGATCCTATATAAGAAAAAGTCCCAAAAATTGGGACTGTCCCTATAAAATCAGGACATCTGGTCACCCTAGCACAGCCCCAGGGAGTGGCAGGGACCCACACATGTAAAACGGAATTCGTTTCTAGTTCAGGCCCATCTTTTTAAAAAAGAACTTTAGGTAGGGTTAACATACACCCGTATTTTCCTGGACATGTCAGGCTTTTTGGTTCTTAAATCACTGTCTGGGAGGAACTTTTAAAGTTTAAAAATTTAAAAATTCCTCCTGGGAAAATACGGACGCATGGTAACGCTATTGGTACAAAAAATACATACTGTGGCACATCCCTTAAATCAGAACTTTTTATAGGGAACCGGTTCCTAAGGAATGAAAGTCTTTTTTATATATACATATATATATATATATACATTTTAAGTTATCCCTGCCGGGGCCCGGCTGAAAATGACTGCCCAGAGTTCGAGAACTGTCCCTGTTCTCATTGGACAGATGGGGAGAAGCCTGAAGTACAAAGAAGGGACGTGACCTTCCCAAGGGCCTACACAGCAAGGTGGTGGCAGAGCCAGAAAGAGAAGCCAACAGTCCTGACTCCTGTTCTAATGGACCAAAAAAACCCAGAGAAAGGGCTAGAGCCCAGGAATCGAGATGGTGGGGAAATTTCATTGAAACCATTTCTGTCAGAAAATCCCCTTCAGACTAAACCAGTTTGTTTCTCGAAATCAAAACAAGTGGGATGAAAGTTCTTTGCACAAATATTTTGTTGCAAAACAAAAGCATCTCCTGTTTGTCACAGTGTGTTAAATTGTCTCATCGCACACAAAGAGGAGACACTTAGATCTCAAACATTAGATAAGATGCTTCAGTCTGAGCTAAGTAGTTGCTGCTCTTAACAATTTCAAAATAAAAAAATACAAATGAAATAGACTATTTCAGCTATTCTATTATGTCATAATCTGCTCTGAGTAAATGTGATAGGACACCGCATATTACACACTACTCCTAGTGACACTCGCCAATGGATCCCCACCCACCATGAGGTAGGTAGGAGCGGATCATTATTATCCCTACTTGAAAGAGGGAGAAGCTAAGGCTGAGAAAGGAGAATTGACTTGTCTTAGGTCACACAGCCAGTCACTGGCAGATTTGGGAATAGGACCCAAGAGCCCTGATTTTTAAACTAACCATCGGATCTTGAATTTCAGACACTGAATGACCTGAATAAAGTGCTCTCAGATGAGCTCCAGACCAACAACAGTGCACAATAAATATTCAGCAAGTATTTGAGGAGAATTGCATTGTTAGAGAGAATCATGAACTGCTCAGAGACCATTAATGCAGAGGAGCAGCAAAATTCATCAAACATATAACAGGTTCTGACTTATTTCCTTGGGCTTAAAAGAGAACAACAAGGACCTGAGTCTCCTCCCTGTCAATAACCCCCTGCTCAGCCAATCAGGGTAGAGACTGAGGACGGCAGGCTGAGGGCTCTCGCCCAAAGGATGGCCCAGGTCACCGGTGGGGATCACTGCCTGAGCACTATTTCAGCCCCACATTTTTGGGTGGACATCCCACAGTGGGAGCTGCAGAGCACTCACCTGAGACACATACGCACACCCCTCCTGGTGTTGGGAGGGGAACAGGAGAAAGGACAAAAGAAGCAAGAGACAAAGAGAAAGGAGGGAGAGACGGATGGAGGAAAAGGTGAAACCAAAAGGACAAACCCTAATGACCCCAGTGATTCTAAGGGACAAAATCCCAGGTGCGCAATAAAATTCTGCCTCCTTAAGCTCATGTTTTCCATGCCTAGAATTCAACGGTCACCAGATGGATCAGACTGAACAGGTTTCAAACCTCGAGGAGGCTCTTACCTTCTAAACAGGGACGGCTGGTCTCTAGTAAACTCACTAAAAGGGAGGGAGAAAACTCGAAAGAGGTTCCTCCTGGCGCCCACGTACGTGAACCCGAATACTCTCTCAGTCCTCAAAGAGAGACCTGGAGAAGGAGACTTGCTGAAGCAAAGCCACAGGGGTCTCTGAGGTTTCCCTGACCCCTCGCCCCTGTCCTGCCTGCCTGATGTCAGCATCTCTCTGTGAGGTTACCACCTCCCCACCACCTTTGACCAATAGTCTGAGGTCCTGCAAAAGGCCTTTGTGATGTCACTGCCACACCCCTCCCTTGCTGTGCTAATGTCCTGCCCCTGCCCAGGCACTGTGGAGGTTTGAGCTTCTCCCTGTGGATCACCCCACTCAAGGAGCGTTCGTTCTAGGAAACAAGCCGGATAGACAGGAAAACATCAGACGCTGCTCCCAATGCTACACTCAGTTTTTCAGAAATTAGTCGACTTTATGGCCAGAAGAGACCATTAGAGCATCTAATCTGACCCCCTGCATATCACAGGCCTCCTGTATGACACCAGAGCTACTTTTGGGGCAAACACATTCCAGAAAGGCAGCTAGTCTCCATTAGATGACACCAGGAGATGGAGAATCCACCATTTTCCTTGGTAGCTTGTTCCTGTGGTGAATCATCCTCGCTGTTGAATATTTGTGTCTTATTCCTAATATGAATTTGTCTCTTTTCACCTTCCAGCCATTGGGTCTTGTTATGCCTTTCTCTGCTCGATTAAAAAGCCGTTTAATACCCAATCTTTTGTCTCCATTCAGGCCCTTGAACCCTTCAATGAAGTCACCTTTCAATCTTCTTTTGATAAGCTAAACAGGTTGAGCTCGTTCAATAGCTCCCTAGAAGGCATTTTTCTCCAGCCCTCAGAACACTTTGTGGTTCTTTGGTCATCAGACTCCTGAACTGCAGCTGGATGTGGCCCTTGTTCTTCTGCACAGCACAGCTCCTGGAGAAGAGGGATCTGCAAATGTACATTCCTATGATACCTTTGTTTAACTGATGAAAACATAAACTAGACACTTAGAGGATTGGAACTGATTTCAGCTGATGGACAGCTTTGCTAGGTTTTTATGCATTTGGACAGTGAAATGTTGAGTGTTTACATTGATATCAAGCACCCCTGTATAGAGGAGCCCCTGAACATAATGGAGAATGGAAATGAAAATGTTTTCCTTTTTTAAAAAAAAAGAAAGAGGGTTATAAGAGAACACTGGGGTTTGAACTGAGAACTATTTGAACTGCAGTCAAGCACTCTACCACTGAGCTATACCCCCATGACAACAGTAATATGGAATCGTGATGTCCAGGACTTTGAAGGACAAACCCAGATTCATCGAGCTCCTTTGCCATTCCCAGACCACAGGTGGTTTTAAAAATGGGGTTTGATTAAACTTCTTAAATGTGGCAAACACCACAACTTGCACAGCCACCGATATAGCTTCTCCCACCGACATCGCTGCCACCTCTTGGGAAGAGGATTAACTGCACCCACAGGAAAACTCTTTCCCATCAGCATAGAGCAGTGGTTCTCAAACTGAGAGTCAGGACCCCAAAGTGGGATGTGACCCTGTTTTAATGGGGTCGCCAGGGCTGCCATTAGACTTGTTGGTGCCTGGGGCTGAAACCAAAAGTCTGAGCCCCACCACCCAGGGCTGAATCCCTCAAGCTCTGGTTTTGCCCTCCCCCAACTGGGGCAGGGCTCAGGCTTTGTCTCCTCTGCCTCTGCTCAGTGTAGAGGGGCTTGGTGCATCTTTCTAGGGTCATGTAGTAAGTTTTTTTTTGCAAAAAGGGGTTATAGCCACCACCTATAAGCCACCACCACTTAACAAAGGGGCTTTTCTACACGATGGTTCTGGTCTCACTGAAGGGCCATTTCCAATTGTTCGCTCAGACCAGCATTAGGGGAAATGGTGCCCTGGGCAAAGCTTGTACTTTGGCACTTCCCCATTGCCCCTGGACGATCCCCACTCCCCCTTTACTGCTAGCTCCTGCACTCCCAACCCTTGCACCTCCTTCACCCCTAACTCCTGCCCCTCCTGTGCCCCCTTTGCCCTTAACTCCCTGGGCCACCAGCCATTGCCCCTCTCCTGCAGCCCCTTCACATGGCTCCAGTGCTGGGGGCCCCGCACTTGTTCTCCCTTTCCCTGGGCTTTGGCATCACTAGCCCCTGCTTAGCAAGTAGGGTTCAGTGGTTCCCAAAATGTGGGGCATGACTCCTAGGGGGACACAGAGGAACATTTATGAAGTCAATGAAATCAATTGAGCTTCTTCAGTCTCTCGCTGGAGACATTTCCCTTGTTTTTAAAGGCAAAAATCCTGATCTTTCCAATGGGCGCTGCTGCTTCAATGTTCAGTTTGGGGAGGGATTTGGCTGCGCTCAGAGATCTGCCCGCGGGTTACAATCTGCGAGCTGAAGGGTCGAACGCAAACAGCGTTTAGATGGGACCGTTAGTGCCGCCCCCGTGTGGCCAAAGGTTAGAACTGACCAGCAGAACTTACAGCTGGAGCCTGGGATGCGCCTGAACAAACTGGGCCCAAAGCCTCTCGCGTGGGACCCTCGCTGTGCAGCAGGAGGCGGAGGGAAGCTGATTGTCAGGGCTCAGGGCTGCACCCTGCCATGCTGAGCCAGTGTCTGTGCTAAGCTCGGCATCAATCAGGTGATTCTGGGCAGTTCGGGGTCCCCGGGCTCCCACAGGAGGGTGAAGCAGGTCACCCCTGGAGCAGGTTAAAGCTGCAGGTTGACAGTGGGGTTGCTGATCCTGTGAACAGCTGCTGTAGCACCGCCTGGGCAGGACAGGGAGAGCCAGTTATATCCCCCCCCAGCCTGTATCGGGGGATGGTAGCACTCACACCCTGGGGACCCACCCACCAGAGATCTACTGGGGGGGAGAGTGGCACCCACACGCCCAGGATGCTGTGGGGGGGGACAAAGGCATCCACACTCCGGGATTCTCTGCAGAGGGACGGACACCCACACATCCAGGATTCTGTATGGGGGGCAGAGGTACCCGGACACATGGGTGGGGGAAGGGGGCACCGAAACAGCCGGGATCTTACCTGGCAGGACAGCGGCACCTGCAGCTCGACATGAGATGGGGGCGGGGGAAGCAGGAGCATTTCCCAGTCCCAGGCTGTCCCCGTCTGGCCAAGGCACAGAGCTCACAAGCAGAGTTTAAAGCTCCAGCTGCCAGGCCACAAAACAAGCCGGGCTCTGTGGCTGGTGCCTGTGATCCCAGTGCCTGGGGAGGCTGAGGCTGGCGGATTGCTTGAGCTCAGGAGTTCTGGGCTGTAAGGGGCTGTGCTGATCAATATGGTGATCCCGGGGAAGCTTGCGGTCCCCAGGTTGCCTAAGGAGGGGTAAACCGGCCCAGGTCAGAAACGGAGCAGGTCAAATCTCCTATGCTGATCAGTAGTGGGATCGCACCTGTGAATAGCCCCTGCAGCGTAGCCTGGGCAAGACAATGAGACATGGTCTCTTTCTACAGGTTTCAGAGTAGCGGCCGTGTTAGTCTGTATCCGCAAAAAGAACAGGAGTATTTGTGGCACCTTAAAGACTAACAAATTTATTTTAGCATGAGCTTTCGTGAGCTGCAGCTCACTTCTTCAGATGCATAGACACCCCTACCCCGCAGAGCCTGGCTGGGGGGATGGGAGCACCCACAGGATGGGGATTCTGACTTGGGGGGAGGGACGCCCCCTGCAACACAGATCTTGAAAATAGAAACAGCGACACCCACACACCACAGATCCTGGATGGGGTCAGGGGAACCACACACGGGAGCTAGTTCATGGGGTGGGGGACACACCCTTATGCTCCGTTGCACCATTCTTAATGAGAAGAACGGGGGCATCCACACAACACGGATCCTTAACGGGCGGGGGGTCACCCACACACTCCACTATTAACCAGGAGGGACAGGGGCACCAGACACCCCCAGTAACATGGGGAACACCGACATCCACCAGATCCCTCATGGGGAGTAAGACAGAGGGGATTGTAATGGGGCCCAGCGCACCCACACACCAGGGATTGTTAAGGGTTGAAGGGACAGGGACACACCCACACACACTGAGATCACGTCCTTGGAGGAACGCAAACCCTCCACAGAAGGACCTGGTCTGTTCCATGATGGCAGCCCAGCCTGGGTGAGTCAAAGTCTCTTTTTATACAGGCACGCCCCAGAGATCCTGACTAGGGGAGAGAGACACCCACCCCCCAGAGATACTTAATGGTCTAGGGTGCACCCACACACCAGGGATTCTTATGGGTGGGAGGAATGGAGACAGCCAGACACACTGAGATCACTTCCTCCCAGGAGCCTGGGCCAGACAGGGAGACACAGTTCCCCTTTACAGATCTGCCAGACAACCTTCCTCCCACTCCCTCCACACAATGTTCTTATTTGGAGGTGAAGCCAGGGAAACCACATGGAGGATTCTTATCTGGGGAACTGGGGGGACCCACTTACCACCAGAGATTCTTAAGGGCAGGAGGAACAGGGACTCCCACCTCTGCAGCATGGGGGTGGGTCGCCTGCTGGGATCATCGGGGCATATTTCACCTCGTCAGTTCCCTGCCATTGCCTTGGGGGGCCCTGGTTCACTGCCTCTGGCACCCAGTTTAGCCTCCTTCCTGAGGGCTGAAACGCTTTGATCTGTCTAAGGTCTGTGGGATCAATACGTGTCATGGTGTAATTCTGTGTTATTCGGGGGTCAGACTAGCTGAGCTAATGGCCCCTTCTGCCCTTAAACGCCATGAAAACATTTCCCTGGTTTCTCCTTGCGCCTGACAGACACCACGGTGAGGGGCCCAATAGAAGATCCTGGACACAGCGCTCTGGCTCTTACTTTACTTGGGGACGTCAGCGCTGTCCTAACAAAGCTGCTGCTAAAGCGCTGGATTTGGGGAACTGTTCGGCTCCGGTTCAGAGATCTGCCTGCGGGTTGTGAACCTGCCACGAGGAGCGGGAAACGCAACCAGCAACGGGAGGCATTGGCTGAGTTCCAGGCTGCCCCCGTGTGGCCAAAGCTTAGAACTGAGCAGCGGAGTTTAAAGCTGGCGCTGGGAAGGACCTGAACACACGGGGAACGAAGGCTTCTGCGTGTAACACTTGTTGGGTGGGCAGCTGGGCGTAGCTGATTGCCAGGGTTCAGGGCTGCAACCCGGGGTGCTGAGCAGGTGTCTGTGCTCAGGTTGGCCTCGCTATGATGGTTTCTGGAAAGTTTGGGGTCACCAGTCTCCCTAAAGAGAGAGGAGCCAGGTCAGCCCACGAAAGGAGGCCGGCAAAACTCTGGTACCAATTGGCCGTGGGACTGCCCCTGTGAAGAGCCACTGCAGCCCCGCCAGGGAGAGCCGGTCTCTCTTTATGCAGCCCGCCCCCCCCGCCACCATTCCTCAGGACAAGGGTTGTGCTCAAAGATCTGTGCCCCGTGTTTTCATCTCCATGTGAAGCGCACAGTGCAAATAACCCTCAGCGCATCAGCTCAGTTCCAGGCTCCACTTCCACCGGCTCAGGCAAGATGGTGCAGAGGAGCCCCTGGGTGGCTGTGGGCCTGGGGAGGATGGCTTTTGATTTTTCGGGTTGACTGCTACGGGCAGCAAGGCCAAAAGTCAGATGGCCGACTCTCCCGTCCACCACGCTCATCAGGAGCCCTTAGTCGACAGGCTCGGAGAATGCGGGCATCGCCCCCCACTACCTCTCGCATGCAAAGCGAGCGCTCTGCCGCTTGAGCTAATTCCCCGCAGCTGGCCTGACTCTCAGGCACCGGGCAAAAAAAGGCAAGAGCTCTGTGGCCTTAAGCAGAACACAGCCTGAAATGGGGGCGGGGCGCTACCCAGAGCTGGGGAAGGGGGTCCGAGTCCCAGCCACGCTCCTCGGCACAAACACCAACGCTCCCTCCCTGGAGTGTGTCTGGGCTGAGAGTTAGCCCCTGAAACAAGCACCAAACTTCAGAAGACAACGCAGGGATAGATCACTTGACGATTGCCTGCTCTGGCCATTGCCTCTGAAGCGCCTGGCATCAGTTACTGTCAGAAGACGGGATAGTGGCCTAGATGGACCATCGGTCTCACCCAGGAGGGCCGTTCCTATCTTCACCACTTTCCTCTAACCCAAGCAAAGCCCGGAGCAGGCCCAGCTCAGCAACTCTAGCAGACTCCCTGGCCCCTGACCCAGCATACAGCAAAACAACCCTGCCTCCACCAGGATAGATAGCCATCGACTCCCTCTTCCAGACCAACGCAGCCCTTCCCCGCTTTGGCTGTCTCCAAGCTGTCTGCGTGCTGTGCTCTGCTCCACGGCTGCCATGCTGCTTGAGATCGGGAGGCTGCGAGGTCTCACGGTCTCAGCTGAGCTGGTATCGCGTGCCACCCCGCCCATCTCCTCATTCCCTTCATGGACCCCTGGGATGTGAGTAATTCTGTATTTGAGTGGCTCTCCCTCCCGGCCAATGAGCTTGGCGTAGACTAGCAGGGAGGGAGGAGGAAAGGGATTGTGCTCCAGTGAGAGCTCAGAAAGAAAGGTGCAGGTCCCCCACTAGAGCCCAGCCCAGCAGAGCAAAGCAGAGCAGGCTGGAGAATGTGTGTCTGGGTCTGACTACTTCTCCCCTGCTCTTCCATTTGAGCTAACTTCCCCCAGCTGTCTCCAGCCTCCCAGTAAGCGCAAGGGGGAGAAGGGCCGGGGAGGAAAAGCTTTGTGCTCCGCAAGGGCTGGCTTTCTGGGAAGCCAAGCGGGGAGAGGGATGGAGGCCACTGGAGGAGCTGAGCCGGCTGACTGTCCATGGCTTCTAAAAGAAGGGCAAGAGAAGGTCCGGGGTCTGCCTTGCCGCTGGAGAATGCGGGCATTGATCCCGCTGCCTCTCGCATGCAAAGCGAGCGCTCTACCACTTGAGCTAATTCCCCTACCTTGGCAGGTGGCGTCTCGATCCATCCATTCGATAACGGAGGCCACATCGTTCCCCGTGCCAGCCAGTGACTCCTTCCAAAAGGGTCAGGCAAGGAAGGCATTGCTGTTAGCCGGCTAGCTCAGTTGGTTAGAGCGTGGTGCTAATAATGCCAAGGTCATGGGTTCAAGCCCTATGCTGGCCACTCCGGGAGGGAGAGGGTGCCTTCTGCTCTTTTGGCTGACTGCTAGGGGTGGCAGAGGGCAAAACCAGGTGGGCCTGGAGCGGGCAAGAGCCCTGCTGGGCGCAGGCACCGGGCAGGACCAAGCTCCTGACACCTCCTTGGGCTCCCCTCCCTGGGCTCCTCGCTCCACCTGCTGCCTGAAAGGAACTTGGAGACGGGTGAGCCCGGCCGGCTGCCTTCCAGGCTCATAGGAGGCCAGGGTTGAGCTGCCAGCCCGCAAAGCCAAAATCGCAGGCCTGCCGGCTCGCCCCCATTGTCCACAGAGGGTTGACCTGATGGCCCGAATTCTTGCCGGCCGCCAGCTCCACCCAAATGTACCCGACGCCGGATCACGCTCCCCAGCCCAAGCCACAGAGGAAGGCTTCATACTCGGCACCCCAACCTAGGGGAGAGGCTTCACACTCCGCCGGTGCAGGGTGACCTTTGGGGCTTCCCTGGACACCATCCTCCCACCGCCCACAGCCAGACCCCCCAAGCCCACACCTCCGACAGGAAGGAGCAGGAGGACCACTCCGCCCAGGGGCACCACCACTCAAAGTCAGCTTCACCTGCTTTCTCTTCTACCCCTTTCCTCCCAAGTTATGCACCCCTCACGGGAGCCGGCCCTGGGAAGACGCAGGCACCGCACTCTGACTGGCGCAAGCCAAACGCCCACACCGAGAGTTTAGCACGGGCTCTTGAGGCACTGGAGGAACCCCATGCAGACGCACTGACGGAGCTAAGCTTTACGGCCAAGGGCCCTACCTGTGCAGAAAGCCAACTTGCTTGTGAAAAAGACTCCTCTTTCGGCTCCCCTTCCAAACTTCCAAATGCCTCCAAATGGGAAAACACACACACTGAAACACCCAGACGGGCCTAACGCTGGGGCCAGGCGAAAAAGAAAAGCAAGGAAAAGATTTCTAAATGGCCACCCTGCCAGAGTCGCACAGCTCCGCAAGTGAAACCCGTGGGAGGGACATTACACAGAAAAGGGGAATGGAAAGCTGCCCAAATTGAGATGCTGTGGAAAGCTACAGCCCCATCGCTACTCCTACTCTGCACACTTCTTGCAACAGCTGATGAACGGCCAGGTGCTTTTCGCATCCAAGCCCACACCAGGGGAAGACCTTGAGAAGTTTCCCGTGGCTTTCCTGGTTCAGCTGGTCAGAGTGCGGCACTCGTGGAGGCCAGATGGTGCAGAGGAGCCCCTGGGTGGCTGTGGGCCTGGGGAGGATGGCTTTTGATTTTTCGGCCTGACCGCTACGGGCAGCAAGGCCAAAAGTCAGATGGCCGAATTTCCCGTCCACCACGCTCATCAGGAGCCCTTAGTCGACAGGCTGGGAGAATGCGGGCATCGCCCCGTCATATGTTTATTCCCCACTTCGAACTTTAGCGTCCACAAGATGGGGACCTGCATGGGCCCCTCTCAACTTAAATCCTAGTTTAGATCTGGTAAAGCTGCCACCCTCTAGAAGTTCCAGTGTCTAGCACACGCCCTGTTCCCCCAAACCTTCCCTGGGGAACACAGATCCAAACTCCTTGACTCGTAACCCTAAGGGAAATAAACCATTCCCCCACCTTCTTCCCCCTCTCCTAGTTGTTGGGAAAGATACCTTGATTCAAACTCCTTGAATCAAACAAAGAGGGATTCACTTTTCCCCCTCCACTTCCCCTGAAAATCCAAACAAGGGAAGAAATCAATCAGGTTCTAAAAAGAAAAGGATTTTATTAAAAGAAAGAAAGAAAGTACACTATCTCTGTAACACCAGGATGGAAAAACCACGAGGCGTGCTGCAGGATAGCCCCTCCCCACCAAAAAACAATGCCGTGACCCGGATTTGAACCGAGGTTGCTGCGGCCACGGCGCAGAGTACTAACCACTATACGATCACGGCCAGGCGCTGGGGGTACAGGAAGCAGCACACTGGAAAATGCTCAGCTCTGTGCTCCTGGGGCGGCCACCTACCTCACCGGCGGCCACAGGTCTTTCTCAAGTCTCCCCATTACAGTCACAGGTCAAATGCTGAGCAAAGGAAAAAAGACAGGAAGCCAATCCCATGCCTGTCCCTTTTTCTGTCTTCCTCCACCCCTGGACCAAGTCCCTCCCCGTTTGTCTGGGTCATTGTCCTCATGGCCCTGGCCAGCCTATTTCCCTTTGCCACTCTGAAACGTGCCCCCATGTACAGGCCCCGAAGCTGGGCCCGGGGGAGGCTTTGGCTAGGGCGAGCGTGTCTTTGTGAGGTAATTGTCTCTCTGGAGGTGAAAGCCATCAGTGCGGGGTGTGAAGGGAAGTGGCCGTCAGAGGAGAATGCAAGGCATGTGGTGGGCAGGCCAGGGATTTCTTTGTCCCTCCTTCAAAAGGGGTCACCCTCCCCGTCAGGGAATCGAACCCCGGTCTCCCGCGTGACAGGCGGGGATACGCACCACTATACTAACGAGGAAAGGGGCATGGTGAGTGGCCCCAGCTCCCAGAGACCAGTTATGGTCAGCATACACCTACACCGTTGCATGGGCCCCAGCAGGCAACAACACCCCTGGCCCTCTTCTGCTTCCCAAAGGCTTTGGCCGCAGCAACAGCCCTGGGAAAAGCCCTGGCCCTCCTCACCTGCCCTTGCCCAGCAGGACGCCTTTCCGGGCCTACACAGCTCCTCACACAACACCCGCCTGGGACCTTGCCCTCCCCTACCAGCTCAGCAGCACCTTTTTTCCTCTCAAAACCTCCTCTTGACACCCTCCCCCTTCCACACTTCACACTCACCTCATCACAAACTCACCCACGGCCCCTTTGGCTTCTCAAGCGCCTCTGGAGGGACGCAGCTTCCCAGGCACGCAGATCCTTCCCTTCAATGCGCACTGAACGGATATTCGAAACACAGCCCTTTCCAGGAGGGAATGCGCTGCTTTTGGACCCTGGCGCCCAGCAAGAAGTCCTGGGACTCTTTTTCTGACCGATGAACCCCACGGACTTGCCTTTACCAAGCAGAAACTAAGGACCGGCTGATGGCTCTCTTTGCAAACGGACGCCATCAGACTGAGCCACGAGGCGTGCTGCAGGATAGCCCCTCCCCACCAAAAAGCAATGTCATGATCGGGATTTGAACTGTGGTTGCTGCGGCCCGGGTGTTGCCGGCACAGAGGCCTGAGGCGACAGCAACAGTGGTTCGCTGCCCGTTGTGCTGCGCTCCAATAAACACACCAAGGTGGAGAAGCAAACCAAAGTTTATTTGAGATCTCAAAGCAGGCACTAGGAGAAACAGTATCTCAAATCCAGCGCAACAAAAACAAGCAATTTTCCCTTTTTATATGTCAAGCTGTTTGTTAAAGCCTTTGTTTCATTCCCCCCTACCCGTCCCTTGTTAACTGCAGCTACATTAGGCATTACATAGAGCTTGTTAGAAAAGTTCTCATCCGCATGTTTATCTGTTGGCCTTGTCAGCTCAGGCACATGAAGACTTCTCCCCCTCTTATCACTATTTTTGCTAGTTAAACAGGACCGCAGCTGTCTGCTAGAAAAGCTGACTCTCACATATTCTGCTTTTAGGCTGTTAGCATTTAGGTTGGTTAAAGTTCACAAGATGGAGTTACTGTGGCTCACTTAGACCCAGAGCAGGGGGGCTTCATCGACACTCATGGTCTTCCACCCCCCCAAGTTACCTGGTAGCTACGCCCAGTGACACCAACAATTCCTCCTTTGAGAACACTCAACAACCTTTGGCAGAGTTTTCTCATACTCTGAAGACAAAAAGTGATTAAGTTCCATACAATCAGGGTCATCAATTAAGGGGCACAAGGGAACATCTGGGGAATGGGGGGTACAAAGCTTATGTATAAGTGCTTTACAGCAAGCGAGCAAAAGAAAGAGAACAAAACAGATTACAATACCTGTGAGCAGGAGGCGAACAATACCTCCCCCTAATCCCCCTAGATCAGGTAACCAACCCCAGAGGGAATCAAAAATAGTAGGTTCTGCTTCCTGGGCCTTCCACAGGTTAAAGGCCCGTTCAGCTGACAGGATGTGCTTGTTAATATCCTGTGAAGATTCTGGGACATAAATACAACATTCGTCCCCAATAAGGGCACAGACCCCGCCCCGTGAGGCCAAAATATAATCTAGGGCCTGGCGATTTTGCAGGGATAATAACCGGAGTTGGTATAACTCAGAATTTATGCCTTTGTCTATGGCCAGGGTGTCATTGGCAAACTGAGTAAGGAATACAGAAAGTCTCTTATAAAGTTGGGCCATTTGTCCTACTCCATAAGAAGGGAGGAATATCATTCCAATCTATCTCCCTCACCGATGGGTTCAAGGGTAGCTCTCAGGGACCGGTAGTACCTGGGGTGACCTGAGGGAGCGTGGGCTACAACACAGAGGGGAGGGGCAAGGAATCCTTTATAGCAACTTCCATGCCACCCATGTGGGAGCCACTTGTAGGCATTACGGCCACATATAAAAAATGCCTGTCCATTAGCAACCAGCCCATTAATCCCCTGCTGGCACTGGGTGGCAATATGAGGGGGCCAGTACTGGAGTCCTTCCCCAGTATCCTGGCCAGTGCTGTTGAGAAAGGGGATTGTAACATTAGTTGTTGGAGACAAGTAATAGTGACAGGAACTATTACCTGCAAACCAAAGGGCATTAGGTGAAGAAGGCTCCCTAAAACAAAGCAGACCTTGGGGTACAACCCGAAGTCTGATGGGGGTAGGTTTTTGTAAGAGGTTGCCAAAGGGTTGCCAGGAGCTGTTGGTCAAACTATAAAAGCGCTCCTGAGAACAATTATGGCTTAGGCTTCCTCCAACTCTGCCCGACACAAAAGGCTGCCGTATATTATAAGAAGTTATCAATATTTCCTGGCAAATATCAGACCAATTTTGGGGAACGGCACGCCAGGGCAGCCCCGCTGAATGATGGGGAATCTGGGCACATATCCAACAGTTGGAGAGATTAAACTCACGGGCAAAAGCAATTTTCAGGGCTTCATATGTATTGGTAGCCATATCTGTAGGGAGAGGTCCCCATTCTGCATGTGCTGTGGCTGTAACAGGAGGGAACAGAAGGAATGCCTCTGTGACAAAAAAGAATGCTGTGAAAGACCCTAAACCTGAACCCATACTGGCAATTACAGCAACCCAAATGCCCAATGGATAAGAATGAAAGCCACCAAACAAAGCAGAAAATAAAAGGACCAGGACCAGAAATTAGGTCGGCCTTCTGTGAATAGATAAAACCAATGCTCAGGGTGCTCGTGGGAAGTGCGCTGTGGCTGTTCAGAGAGATCACAGGGCATTCCCAGCGACCCTTATTGTCTTTTGAATAGCAGTTTAAGTCCCAAATCGTCGCTAGAAGCTGCTTCTTTAGCAGGCTGCACAGTCCACTGTTCAGGAGCAGGCACTGCTTTCAGTCGAGAGTGATGAATCCAGTTCTTGTGTCCTTCGACCTTTGCCGCCGTGTGGGAAACAAGCAGGACGGTGTAGGGTCCCTTCCACTTCTCTTGGAGAGGCTCGTCCTTCCAGGTCCGAACGAGTACAGAATCGCCTGGCTGCAAGGAGTGGACCGGGGTATCCAGTAGAGGAGGCTGTGAATCTTTGGTATACCTGTGAAGAGAAGAAAGAACAGCAGACAGAGAGCACATGTACTGAGACAAAAACCCGCAGCCTACCTCCCACTCCCCTAACAGAACCGGTGTACCATCCAGAGGCCATGCCCTTCCAAACATAATCTCGAAGGGACTAAGCCCTAACCTGCCCTTGGGGAGAGCACGAATGAGGAGTAACACAAGGGGCAAAGCATCAGGACACTTAAGAGAGGCTTCCTGGCAAATCTTAGAGAGGTGTCGCTTGAGTGTCTGATTAGTACGTTCCACTACACCACTGGCCTGTGGTCGCCACGGTGTGTGGAGCTTCCAGGAGATTTGCAAGACATTTGAAATCCTTTGAACAATTTGAGATGTAAAGTGTCTCCCATTGTCAGATTCCATCCACTGGGGGCAGGGCCGGCTCTAGACCCCAGCGCGCCAAGCAGGCGAGTGGGGCGGCCCTTTCCCAGGGGGGCGGCATTTGGCTTCGGCGGACCTTCCGTAGGCATGCCTGTGGGAGGTCCACCGGAGCCCGGAACGAGCGGACCTGCCGCAGTCATGCCTGCGGCGGGTGCCGTGGTCCCGCAGCTCCGGTTGAGCTCCCGCAGGCATCCCTGCGGCAGCTCAAGCGGAGCCGCGGGACCACAGCACCTGCCGTGGGACCGGGGAAGGGCGGCGCAGTGTGCCACGCTGCTTGGGGCGGCCTAATTTATAGAGCCGCCCCTGACTGGGGGAGCCCAAAGCGGGGAATGATCTCCTTGACAAACTTAAGAGCCACTGTTTTGGCAGTGTTGTTACGACATGGGAAGGCTTCGGGCCATCCACTGAATCGATCCACCATGACGAGGAGATACCTGTACCCTTTGGTTCTAGGAAACTCAGTAAAGTCTATTTGCCACACCAATCCTGGGCCTGGGGTAGGTTCCAAGGTGGCTGGCAGCACTGGCACTCCCGGTCGAGGGTTATTCTTTTGGCAGAGTAGGCATTCAGCCTGTACCTGGGATGCTAGGGGTCTAAGTCCAGAGGTTAGAAAATACTTGCTCATGAGCTGAGTAAGAGCCTCCCTGCCTGTGTGGGTGGTTTGATGCAGTTTTTGCAGCACTGGTCGGATTAAGCCCTTGGGCAGGAGGACTTTTCCCTCTGTGGAGTAAAACCATCCCTCTTTTTCCTGGAGACCAAGCCTGTCAGCCAGGTTTCTGTCCTCAGAGGAGTACTTAGGGGCTGCAAGCTCACCTACTGATGGAATGAGGGCATGCATTTGGGCATTCTCCTCTGTTGGTGACTCCAGGGTAGCAGCACGCTTGGCTTCCCTGTCTGCTCTAGCGTTGCCCTTGGGTACATCCTGGTCCTCCTTCTGGTGAGCTTTGCAATGCATCACTGCTACTGCTGAGGGGAGCTGTACTGCTTCTAAAAGCCGCAGAATTTGAGACCCATGGTTGACCGGAGAACCCTGAGCAGTTAACATTCCCCTTTGTTTCCACAGACCAGCGTGAGCATGCAATACCCCAAAAACATATTTTGAGTCAGTAAAAATATTAACCCGTTTGTCTTTTGCCAGTTCAAGTGCACGGGTTAAGG
Source organism: Mauremys mutica (assembly GCF_020497125.1). NCBI lineage: Eukaryota > Metazoa > Chordata > Testudines > Geoemydidae > Mauremys > Mauremys mutica. The sequence goes on along the minus strand of NW_025423353.1, from coordinate 963,558 downwards.
CCACTAGTTCAGCAAGCTGGGCAGATGTTCCAGCAGGTAAACTCTCTGCTTCCACTGTATCGTAGAGGGTCACAACAGCATAGCCCGCCCTCCTTTGCCCATCTATGACAGCACTGCTCCCATCAGTATACCACTCACAGTCTGCATTTGAGAGCGGTTGATCTTTTAAATCTGGGCGGCTGGAGTATTGGGCATCTATGACATCCAGACAGTCATGTTCCTGCTTCTCTGTTTCTGGTAGCAGGGTAGCTGGATTAAGGGTGGGACAGGTTTGCAAGGTAACTTCAGAGTTCTCTAACAATTTTGCCTGGTACCGAGCCACCCGAGCCTGAGTGAGCCAGAGACCACCCTTAGTGTCCAGCAGGGCTTGGACCATGTGGGGAGTATACACTTGAACAGTTCCTCCCAGTGTTAATGTTTCAGCTTCCCCAAGCACCAGGGCCGTGGCTGTGACCGCCCGCAAGCATGCTGGCCACCCCTTGGCAACTTAATCCAGTTGTTTGGAAAAGTAGTCTACAGGACGTTTCCAAGCACCTAACAGCTGAGTAAGCAACCCCAGGGCTACCCCTTTTCTCTCATGTACATACAGTTGGAACGGCTTAGAGAGATCCGGTAAACCCAGGGCTGGAGCCTCCATTAACTTCCTCTTTAAGATTTTAAATGCCCTGTCCGCTTCTGGGGACCAGTGAAAGGGGTCATGATCCGCTCCCTTAACACATTCATACAGAGGTTTTGCCCACAGTCCAAACTCTGGGATCCACATTCTGCAAAAGCCTGCCATGCCCAGAAATGCCCTAAGCCTTTTCCAGTTGCTTGGGATAGGAATCTGGCAAATAGCCTCCTTTCTTTCGTTAGAGAGCTGCCGTTCTCCTTGCCTTATGTGAAACCCTAAGTACTGTACTTCTGAGAGGGCAATTTGAGCCTTGTTTCGAGCCACCCGGTATCCTCGGAGCCCAACAAAGTTCAGGAGGCTCACAGTGGCTTGGAGGCAAGGGGTTAATCCCACAGCCGCAATTAACAGGTCGTCTACATACTGCAGGAGGAGGATCCTGTCCGGAGTATTCCACTCCTCCAGGTCTTTGGCCAGCGCCTGGCCGAAAAGCGAAGGGGAGTTTTTAAATCCCTGTGCCAACACAGTCCAGCAGAGCTGTTTTTTAACCCTTCCAGTGTCTTCCCACTCGAAGGAGAAAATCTCCTGAGATTGGGTATCAACTGGAATTGTAAAGAAAGCATCCTTCAAATCTAGGACTGAAAAATGGGTATACTGCCCCCCTATAGAAGCTAACAGTGTATACGGATTTGGAACAAGGGGGTGCAGAGTCTTAACCCGCTCATTGACTGCTCTCAAGTCCTGTACCAGCCGATACGTCCCATCGGGCTTTTGCACGGGCAGGATTGGGGTGTTCCAAGCTGATTGGCATTCTCGTAGTACCCCATGCTCTAGGAATCGAGCTATAGTCTTTTTCAGTCCCTCTCTGGCCTCCCTTTTAATTGGATACTGTTTGATCCGCACTGGGCTTTTTCCTGGGAGGAGTTGAACCTTAACAGGGGTGTGACGGGTTGCCCTTCCGGGGACCCCTGATGCCCAGGCAAGGGGATACACCTGGTCCTCCCACTGGCTCCACTCTGGGGCTTGCATGGCTGAGGGTTCAACTGCAAGGGCCATTATCCAGGCATTCTCAGGGGGTAAGGTAAGGGTTATATCATCTTGAGTAAAATGCAGAGTGGCACCCAAACGACAAAGCAGCTCCCGTCCTAATAGGGGTGTTGGACAGTCAGGGAGGTAAACCAGCTTGTGAGATACAGTTGTGTTTCCCAAGGCACATTCCGCTGGGGCATATACTGGGCACTTGGTTCCTTTCCCCGTGGCACCAACCACTGTAAGGGAGTCTGCTACTGGCAGCTGAAGGGGTTGATTCACGGCAGTTCGTGCTGCTCCAGAGTCTACTAAAAAGTCTATTTCTGAATTTCCCACCCTCATTTTTACTCGGGGTTCCAGGGGCAGGATGGTCCGTCTCCCCTGACACCCCTAATCTTGATCCTCTGCTGCCATCATGGGGGTATCTTCCCTTTCAGGGCACTCATTTTTCCAATGTCCCTCCTTCCGGCATATGGCACACTGGTTGCGACCCAAACGCCTTTCCTGGGAACCGGGGCGCCCACGTCCACGGCCTCTCATTCCCCGGCCCCTTTCACCTTTCTGTGACTTTCCTCTGCCGCCGGCCTGCACCGCCGCTAACATCATCTTCACTTGCCTTTTTTCCTTCTCTCCCTCTCTAAGGGCATAGGCCCTGTTGGCAGTCTCCAAAATCTGAGCCATAGACATTCCCATTAAATCCTCCTTTTTCTGCAATTTCCTTTTAATATCAGGGGCCGCACGGCTAGTAAAGATACCCTTTATGATTGCCTCAGTTGTCTGATCGTCTGGGTCTGCGCTAGTACTTTGCCGGATGGAGTCCCGAATGCGCTGTAGAAAAGCCACTGGACTCTCTTTTGATTCCTGGATTAGCTCATACGGCTTTGCCCAGTTGTTATGTCGGACAGCCGAATTCCTTATAGGAGTTAAGCATCCTCAAACCCCCCTCCTCATTCGGATTCCACCCGGGGTCCACTGTGGGGACAGCAGCTTCTGGCAAGTGTTTTCCTTCTCTATTCTCATTATACCTTCTTTGTGCCTCCTCTCTAGCTTTAGCTATAACTTGACTCAATTCCACTTCAGACAACAAAGTTCTCATAAGTATGTTGCAATCATCCCAGTCAGGCTTATGGCTAGCTAGACACCCTTCAAAGATTGAAATGAACCAACCTGGATTCGTTGAGAATTCCCCTGCTTCTGCCTTAAAGGCAGCTAGGTGAACAGGGTTAAAAGGAACATGAGAGTACACTGGCACAATCTGGGCTGCACGCTCCTGTGTTCCAGGACGGGCTACCACATTCTCAGTAATCAACGGATACAATCCCACCGAGGGGGCATTCCCTGGAACCTGTGGGGGTGTTGGAGCCAAAGGGGACACCGATTCTGCCATTACAACCGAGGGAGGGTTCTGGGGATTAGCAGCAGTTACTACCGAGTCTGTCGGAGTCAAATGGCACTTATATAAAATATCAGTCCTATTTCTTAACATCATAAACATATATGCATAGAGATGTTCATTCCATTTACCAGTTCGCTGACAAAACAAAAGTAATTGAAGGATCGTGTTGTAATTAAGTGATCCTTCTGGTGGCCACCTTTCCTGGTCCTCTAGCTGATATTGAGGCCAGTCAACTGTACAGAACCTTTTTAGTTTACTTCTAAGCAATGAATCTGATGAGAACACATCCCAGTGGGCTAGAATGCATTCTAGGGGTGTACACTGTGTTCTGCTGGCTGTACTCTGTCCCTGTCCCATACTCTATGAATATGGAGAAACTGGGCGTCCCCAGGTCCTAACAGGCAAAAAGTCCACACCACTGGACCGTTCCTACCTTATCCACAGGACCGGTTCCTCACCGTCGCCCGCAGCTGCTTCTCCACTTATCTGTGCGTTGCACCATTGTGCCCTCCGGGGTCAACCAAACCACGTCTCCGCCGAGGCCCCCGATGAAGTCACCGGTGCGCGCTGGGCGTCGGTCGTTGTCGCAATCCGTTGGCCACCAGGAGGGATCCGGGCAAGGCTAAATTTTGCCTCGAGCCCACCCAGGGATGCCAAAACTGTTGCCGGCACAAAGGCCTGAGGCGACAGCAACAGTGGTTCGTTGCCCGGTGTGCTTCGCTCCAATAAACACACCAAGGTGGAGAAGCAAACCAAAGTTTATTTGAGATCTCAAAGCAGGCACTAGGAGAAACAGTATCTCAAATCCAGCACAACAAAAACAAGCAATTTTCCCTTTTTATATGTCAAGCTGTTTGTAAAAGCCTTTGTTTCATTCCCCCCTACCCCTCCCTTGTTAACTGCAGCTACATAAGGAATTACATTATAGCTTGTTAGAAAAGTTCTCATCCGCATGTTTATCTGTTGGCCTTGTCAGCTCAGGCACATGAAGACTTCTCCCGCTTTCCTCCCCGTCTTATCACTACTTTTGCTAGTTTAAGCAGGACCACCGCTGTCTGCTAGAAAAGCTGACTCTCACATATTCTGCTTTTAGGCTGTTAGTATGTAGGTTGGTTAAAGTTCACAAGATGGAGTTACTGTGGCTCACTTAGACCCAGAGCAGGGGGGCTTCATCGACAATCGTGGTCTTCCACCCCCCCCCCCGAGTTACCTGGTAGCTACGTCCAGTGACACCAACAACGGCGCAGAGTACTAACCACTATACGATCACGGCCAGGCGCTGAGAGCGCAGGCAGCAACCCAGCGGAAAAGACGCAGGTTTTCCGGTGGCCACAGGTCTTTCTCAAGTCTCCCCATTACAGTCACAGGTCAAATGCTGAGCAAAGGAAAAAAGACAGGAAGCCAATCCCATGCCTGTCCCTTTTTCTGTCTTCCTCCACCCCTGGACCAAGTCCCTCCCCGTTTGTCTGGGCCATTGTCCTCATGCCCCTGGTCAGCCTATTTCCCGTTGCCGCTCTGAAACGTGCCCCCACGTGCAGGCCTCGGGGGAGGCTTTGGCTAGGGCGAGCGTGTCCTTGCGAGGTAATTGTCTCTCTGGAGGTGAAAGTCATCAGTGCGGGGTGCGAAGGGAAGTGGCCGTCGAAGGAGAATGCAAGGCATGTGGTGGGCAGGCCAGGGATTTCTTTGTCCCCCCTTCAAAAGGGGTCACCCTCCCCGTTGGGGAATCGAACCTTGTCTCCCGCATGACAGGTGGGGATACTCACCACTCACTAACTATACTAACGAGGAAAGGGGCACGGGGAGGGGCCCCAGCTCCCACAGACCAGCTACGGTCAGCGTACACCCACACTGTTGCATGGGCCCCAGCAGGCAACAACACCCCTGGCCCTCTTCTGCTTCCCAAAGGCTTTGGCCGCAGCAACAGCCCTGGGAAAAGCCCTGGCCCTGCTCACCTGCCCTTGCCCAGCACCACGCCTTTTCAGGCCTACACAGCTCCTCACACAACACCCGCCTGGGACCTTGCCCTCACCTACCAGCTCAGCAGCACCTTTTTTCCTCTCAAAACCTCCTCTTGACACCCTCCCCCTTCCACACTTCAGACTCACCTCATCACAAACTCACCCACGGCCCCTTTGGCTTCTCAAGCGCCTCTGGAAGGACGCAGCTTCCCAGGCACGCAGATCCGGCTGATGGCTCCCAAGTGTGCAAGTCCATCCCCGCAGAGCTGCCCCATAGGGTGACATTGAAGAAACTGTGGAAAACGGGACGGGGGTGGGGGGTAATAGCCTCCTATATAAGAAAAAGTCCAGCCAAACTGGCCTGTCCCTTTCAAAATTGGACATCTGGTCACCCTGGAGCAGCCCCGCCCTCCTGCTCCCCGGTTGGTGCGTTTGTAACCCGGGGGCTGAAGCCGACGCGTGAAAGGGAAGTGAGTGAGCTCGGAGCTCTCCGGCGCCACCTGCTGGGAACAGACGAAATGACTGAGCGACGTCCTGGCTAATTTAAATATCACCTGGTTTTCTATCGGGTGGCTCCACTGGAGAGCTGGGGAGTGGCCTGAGTGTGGCAGCACCTTATTTGCATATTAAAAGTGGCAGTTTGAGACCATTGGGGTAAAATATGAGTAAGTTTTGGGGTTGGGCCCCACATGTTTAGTGCAGGCTGTGGGGAGCTGGGCTGAGCAGAGCCTGCCCCGACGGGGAGTGTGATGTCACCCTGAGCTGGGAGCGTGTGGCCAGACATGGGGAAGGGGCTGGGGGTGGGGGAAGGTAGGTTGGTTTTTCTATTTTTGGTAGAATTCTTCTTATGTAAATTGAGAGTCGGCCTGGGGGAGGGAAATTGCGACTCCTGCTTTGGGGGTTGTTGGGGAGAGTAACACAAGCGCCTTTGGTGGTGGCTGTTGCAGTGGGGCATAGGACAGGTGGGGGCGGGGCTGTCTGGTGCTTCAGATCAGGGGTGGTTCCTGGTTGGCTGGTGCCTTGGCCTGCCTAGTGTTTTCTGATAGCTGATCTCCCATTGGCCCTCGCATGGGGCGGGTCTATGAAAGCTGGTCTCCCATTGGGTCCTCCCCAACTGACGTTTCTGACAGGCTCATCTCCCATTGGTGACGTTCTCTGACAGCGATGCGGGGCGGGTCCCGCTGCCGGGCGGAGGAACCGAGACCGCAGCAGCGGCGCCGCCTCCCGCCTGGCGAGAAGCCGCAGCACCGGGGGGGTCACAGGGCGTGAGGCGCTTCCGCGCGCGGCTCTTTCCTGCCGGTCGCGGGGTGACAGGTCCTGCCCGTGGCGGCTGGGGGCCGCGGGGTCCCGATGGCAGCTGGGGGCTCTGGCGTCCGCCCGCCCGCGGCGGCTGGGAGCTACGGGGCCACCTGCAAAGGCCGGGGGCTGTGGCTTCTCCTCACCGCCCCCCGGTGACTGGGAGCTCCCGGCTCTGCCTGCGGTGTCTGAGCGCTGGGGGCTCCTCTCCTGCCTGGGGCGGCCGGGAGCTCCCGGGGCTTCGGCGCTGCAGGGTCTGTGAGCAATGACGTGGGGCTGCAGGGTCCTCCCGCCATCAAGGCCTGTTGGGAAATCCTGGGTCCCTCCGCAGCAGCTGGGAGCTCTGGGGTCCACTCGTAGGAGCTGCAGGGTCCATACGCAGTGGGGTGGGGCTGTGGGGGCTCCCCCGCCACCCATGGCTGCTGGGAGCTCCAGGGTCTGCCTGTGGGAGCTGTGGGGAGACGAGGGGTTTGGGATGGAGGAGGGAGCTCCAGGCTGCAGAGTGGGGCCGAGGGATTCAGAGTGCAGGAGGGGGCTGTGGGTTGAGACAGGGGGTCGGGGTCCAGGACGGGGTGATGGCTCTGGGGTGGGGGCAGGGATGAGGGGTTCCAGGTGTGGGAGGAAGCTCTGGGCTGGGGCAGGAGGTTGAAGTGTAGGGAGGTGAGGGCTCTGGGGTGCAAGAGGGGGCTCTGGGTTTGGGGGGGTTCAGGGCTGGTGCAAGGGGTTGGGGTGCAGACTTACCTCGGGCGGCTCCTGGTCAGCGGCGCAGCAGGGGGGACCTACTGGCCACTTCCAGGGCACAGTGCGGTGCCCTAGGACACATAGGGACCAGCCTGCCTGAGCCCCGAAGCACCGCTGACCGGACTTATAACCCGGTCACCCGACTGGGAGCTCCAGGGTCCCCCTGTCCCATGTGGTGGCTGGGAGCTCTGGGATCCACCCACAGCAACTGGGAGCTGTGGGGTCCATCCGTGGTGGCATGGGCCTGTGGGAGCCCCTTCCGACACTGGTGCCTGATAGCTGTGAGGCCCCCAACGGCCGACAGCTCCAGTCTTGCTGCCCCAGGGCTGAGGTGGAAAATGTTACTGAGATCTCTGAAAGTCACAGTTTCTGTGACCCCCTTTATATAATCTTAGCCTTAATAGTTGTTGACTGTCTCTCTCAATCTAGTGGTCTGCTCTAGCGTGGATGGGACAGGGAAGACAGACGCTCACCCCCCAGCACAGGTTTGGGCAGAAATGGCTCTTGGGCTATTTGCTGTGCATGCAGAGGACTTGTCCAGGCCGGTGGAGCAGCTCAGCCAGATGAGGAGCTGGAAGAAGGAGACCTGAGCAGCCTGGACATCCCACTTTTTCTCCACAGCCACTGCCTATCAGCAGGATTCCTCCTCCTCCTCAGTGAGACCAAATCTAAACACCTAGATAGCCGGTCTGTCCGCTGCACCCCAATCCCTCATGCCTGAGCCTCCCTGCCAAGTCCTGTACCTGGCTCCAGAGAATTGTCTCACATCTCACTGGGAACTCGACTTCTTGTGCCCAGAGAGTCTCGGCCCAACTCAGTAGAGGACCAGAGAAACACAGTGTCGCCTTTTCCAAATCAGTGCTTGGAGAGGTTTTGTTCCTGTGACCACGTGGCCTAACGGATAAGGCGTCTGACTTCGGATCAGGCAATTGAGGGTTCGAGTCCCTTCGTGGTTGTGCTTGTGCAGTTTTACCTTTGTGCTGAATGTCCTGCTCCCTTCAGGGCTGGAACCTCTTCTTGGCTGCTCAGGCCAATGCTCCGGCTTCAGCTAGAGCCCCGGGAAGGAGTTGGGGGGTGGGTGTCACAAAGGCTGGGGCATGAGCCCCAGGTGCTTCCAGTCTCGCCTTTGCCGTTCCTGACTTGCCAAAGAAAATGGGTGGCTGCCCGGGCTAGCGTGTGGAGCAGTTTCCCTCTTCCAAGTGTGCGCCTGTCCCTGTGCTTGAGGGGATTGCTACATAGCGCCTTGGGAGCCTGGGTGTTTCTCTGCTTCGCGCCAGCTGGGGAAAAGCCTCTTGGGGTAAAATCTCCTGCCCCACTGCCAAAGTGAGCACCGTGAGTGGGAACGGTCAGAGGCCCCACCAGGGGGGCTGGCCATGCTTTCCTACCATCTTCTGATGTTGGCCACAAAGCATCAGCAGCTGGCTGTGGGTGGTTTTCAGTGGGGGTTCGGCATGCCAGGGAGCAGGGAGCAGCCTGTCTGGGCATCTCTGTGGCTGCTGCTGGCCACGCATAGGCATGGTTCTCCCCTCCTCTTGCCCTGCCCTTGGTTGCTCTGTGGCTTTTAAGCCTTCCCTTGGAGTTGTCAGCACCAGCCGCCTCTGCTCCAGGTGCCCAGAGGAGGAGAGGTGCTGGGCTCCAGCCTGGGACTCTTCCTCCCTCCTGCCTTTCCCTGACTATGAAACCTGGCCCTGACACTCCTTTCTTCAAGCCCCATGTGGGCAAGAGGAAAAGTGTGGTAGAAAGCACAAGGGCCAAACTTGTGGGCATCAGAAATCCCAAACACCCTGTCAAACCACAGCCACTTCTAGACCCCATTCCAACCAAAGACCTGGCTCCAGTGGGTATGAGTCACTCAGCACAAGGTAAACAACTCATTCTTAGACAGCTGGAGATAGGAAAGCACTTGGATCTCCAGGGATTTACCACAAGGTCTCACTCAGATTTGATCTCAGATTTCAGCATGCCAACCCTTACACCATGGGCCCAGCTTGTGCTAGTTTCTCTGAACATTGGTGACCCTATCATAGAATACCAGGGTTGGAAGGGACCGCAGGAGGTATCTAGTCCAACCCCCTGCTCAAAGCAAGGCCAATCTACAGAAAGACTTTTGTCCCAGATCCCTAAATGGCCCCCTCAGGGACTGAGCTCACAAACCTGGGTTTAGCAGGCCAATACTCAAACCACTGAGCTCTCCCTCCCTCACAGGCCCAGCTTGTGTAAGGGGACTGTTGGCCCTTTACTAAAACTGAGTGGGGTTTTTTGGTTGGCTAGTTCCCAGTCCCAATAGAAGGGGGAAGGGTCAATGGGAAATCAGGCCCCTGAGACTGACAGGCCCCTGGGGCAATGGTCACCAACTGGTAGGGAACAAGTGAGAATTTGTAAAATTGGCAAAGCTGTGGAGAGTTTGAAAAGTTCCAGTGAATTTACACATGAAGATACAAACAGAGAGACAACTAGAGAGAAAGAGAACATCACAGACTGCACAGTCCCACACAGACATAAACAAAAACCAAACCCACCCAGCACACAGAGCCATAGACACATAAGGGAAAGCCACACAAAACATAGAACAAATCCACACCAAAAAATACAGCAAAAGCCCACAACAAGAAAGCACAAAAACCACATACCAAAAGAATACTTAGCAAAAAACAATCTGCATGCAAAAGTCACACACACACACAAAAAACTATGCAAGGCATCCACAAAAATCACACAGGACCCACATGCACATCAACACGACAGACAACAAAAACCCAACATACAGAAAGCCAGGCAGGGTTTGAGTCTCACAGCGAAGAGAGTGAGCACACAGGTGGTTTGGGGAGCAAAGACTGAGGGGGATTCGGGGGCAGTGCTCTGGGCTCTGCCTGACCCCTCCTGAAACAGGCGGCTAGTGGAGAGCAGAGCCTGGTAGATCTGTGGAATCTGCCCTGCTCTCTGTAAAGCAAGGGGACCTCGGTGTCTTCTGAGCTGCAATTGTATTTTCTGCAGGGCAAAATGATTGGCAGAAGCCATTTGCTTAAATGGAACAAGGGGTGTAAATGAGATTTGAACTCACAACCTCAGCATGATTCCACTCAGCTCTGCTTTGCGAGTCCTGGGCACTAACCCATTGCACCACTGGTCCCTGTTTTCAGGAGTTTGGCTCCATGTTTCATGGATGGATTAGTGGAGTGTGGGGGGGGGGGTTGCATTAGCTAAAACAAATCCATATTAAAGGCTGCAGGATGGCAGCAGCAGAGGTGGGGAGCCTCCTTCCATGTGCTAGAGCTGGTTCCCCCTTCCGTTACTGAGGGGAAGGTTGGTGCTTTGAGCCCACCCAGTGCTGGAATGTCTCATGGGTGAGATTAACAAGACTCTTGAGAAGGGAAGGGAAGGGAAGTCTTTTCTATCCCTGCCTAGCTCCATTGGTCTCCTGTGGCCCTTTCGGCTCTCTGCTCCCCTGTTGGGGAGATGCAGAGACAAGCCCCCATCTGGGTGAGTCACCGAGAGGCTGTGTCCCATGGCGTGTGGGGGGGAGAGGGGGAGGGGTGGGATGGGGCTCAAGGGGAGAAGGTTGTGTGTGACAGTGTGTGGGGGAGGGGGAGGGTGTGTTCCTTAGGATAGAAATAATAGAAAACAGGGGCAGTGACAGTGAAGCCCCGTGTCTGAGTGTTATGACCCTGTGTGGTGCTGCCGTTCACCTTCCCCTCCTATGGGCTCAGCTTTCATTGAATCCAGCATTTTTTCACCTGTCCTCACCACAGAGGTGTCCCACGTGCCTCAGCTACTGAGTGTCCCTCTTAGAGACGCCGAGGACTGGAACTGATTTCAGCTGCTGGACAGCTCTGCTAGGTCTTTATTCATTTGCACAGGAAAATGCTGAGAGTTTAAATTCATTTCAGCCCCCCGGCCCGCCTTCAGCGAACTCCTGAACATACTGGAGATGGGTCTGGAAATCGATTTTCATTCGAAAAAGTTTTTAAAGGGAATCATTTGGATTGGAACTAGGAACCCATTACCCTACCGAGAAACATTCACCCACTGAGCTACCCTCACAACAAGGAATGTCATGTATAGCCTAGAGCAGGAACAGTTTTTAACCTGGGGGTTAGTAAACTTTATCTCTGTACAAACACCACAGCTTACAAACTCCCCACCCCCGCTCTGTGTCACCAGAGCACAACAACAACTCTCCTTGGAGCACACCCGGCTCCCCAGCTCCCTGCCCGTCAGTCTCTCCAGCGTTGCTCCAATCCCTTAAAGTAGGGTCTCAATCACGATTTACCTTAGGGCCAGGGCCAGTCCTCCAGTCCTCCCAGTGGGCCAATAATGTCACTCATACTGCCCAGAACCCGCCCCCCAAAACTCCACTCCCCACCTGCCTCAGGCTCTGGGAGGGAGTTTGGGTGGGGGGAGGAGGTCTAGGGTGCAGGCCCTGGGCTGGGGTTTGGGATGCAGGAGGGGTGCAGGGTCTGGGGGGAGTTGGGTGCAGAAGGGGTGAGAGGCTGGTCTCTGGGAGGGAGTTTGGGTGGGGGAGGGGTGCTGGGGTGCAGGCTCTGGGATGGAGTTTGCAGCGCTGTAACGAGGGCGAGGCGAGTGAGGCACTTGCCTCGGGCGCGCAAAGTGGAGGGGCGCAGCTCTACCACGATCAGAGGCGCTTCGGCGGCAGCTCTACCGCTGCCACTTCTTCGGCAGCAATTCGGCAGTGGGTCCTTCTCTCCAAGAGGGACTCAGGGACCCGCTGCTGAATTGCCACCGAAGGATGAATGAAGCGGCAGTGGCAATTCAGTGGCAGGTCCTTCCCTCCGACAGGGACTCAAGGACCCGCAGCCAAAGAGCCTGGAGCCGGCCCTTGCCTCGGGCACAAAAATTCCTTGTACGGCTCTGGGAGTTTGGGTGCTGGGTACAAGGTCTGGGCTGGGGCAGAGGGTAGGGGGAACAGGAGGAGGGGTGGGGGTGCAGGCTCTGGGAGGGAGTCAGGGGTGCGGCGCTTACCTGGGGCTCCAAGGTGGGGTGGGCTGGGGGGCCTCCGTGTGCTGCTGCCCCCAGGCATCACCCCCGCAGTGTCCCATTGGCTGCAGGGGCTTGGGGCGGTGGCAGCGCGCGGAGGCAGCGACCCACCCTGCCCTGCCATGCGGAGGGGCCGGCAGCCACTGGAGCGAGCAGGCAGACGCTGCTCAGCTCCGCTGCACTGACGGGGCCCCTGGGGGGGAGCGCCTGGGGGCAGCAGGTGGGGCCAAGGGAGTGACCCGGTCCAAAAACTGCTGGCGCCCCACGGGCGAGACCTGGGAACCAGGGCTGCCAGCCAGACAAACACCTTTAAGAGGAGGCGTCCCTCTCCCTGTCACAAACTGATCTTCCTCCTTCAGTTCAGTGACAGCCTGAATTGTTCCTTATCCCAGCAGAGCCAGAGGACTGAAACAGCAACATCAAACCCCTGTGTAGCTCGCAGGAATGGACATAAACACTCCCTGGTATCTGAGGAGATGTTCAGCTTTGCCCTTGGTCAACTACAAGGCTAAAGGGAAAGGAGGTGGTGCCAGGTATAAAGAGTGAAACACGACACATCATAGTTATGCCCATGGTGGCTGCAAAATCTTTTGATGTACTTCTTCTTATCAGCAGTGTATTGTTTTCTCTGGAGCCTAGGCCTTGACCAAGAAATTTGTACTTTGCTAAAATAATCGACTGCCCCTGGTGAAGGCAATGGACTTGACACCCACTGGGGTGTCCCTACACAGGTACAAGTACTAACAACAGTGACTGCCTTTTAGCCATAGATTTTAAACAGGGCAATAAATTGAAACAAACCCCTGTTAAATCATTTCTCAGCCCGAGTCCTTCACCCACATTCCCTAGAGCATTGGGCCACCATGTGGACGTTTCATTTCTGACCTCAGTTTCACACAGAGACAAAATTTCCTTTGCACAGATCCATAAACAGCAAAACCTCCCTGTGTCTCTGGTCTGAGCCAGGGCATTCGATTCCAGTGAACCCTTCTCTCCTGCAATGGCGATGGTCAGACAGAGGGGACGTGGCACCTGCATCCCTGCCAGGGAGATATTGGCTCAGCTCTTTCTTTCTGCTGCTGTTGTTAGTCCATGAAACATCAAGGGTGGAATGCAAGGCTGAGTTCACGCAGCAGCCCTCAGTGCCCCAGAGAAATCCTGCCCCCTGCTATTGGAACGATGTGCTGGAGATTTGAATGGGAAAGGGACTGTCTGAATTGTCAGAGTGGGGAATGAACAACAATCTACAGCAATGTCATTCACACAAACACACTCTCATGCTGCTCCAGCCGGAAGGGAAATGGGCAGGAATTGTCACTGTTCACCCAAGGACACACTTACACTGATGCGCAGCCGTGAGTGTGCTGGGGAAGCTGGTCTGAGCAAACAATTTGAAGTGACAATTCAGTGAGAACAAAATCATCATGTAGTGAAATGAACGCATGTTAAGTAGTTGTGGCTGAGTGGTTAAGGCGATGGACTAGAAATCCATTGGGGTTTCCCTGTGAAGGTTTGAATCCTGCCAACTACGCAAGTGCTGCGCTGCTGTTGTTATTATTGTAGTCTTAGTGCCTGAGCATCCACAGTGTGAACTGGAGATAAATCTAGTTTCACTCTGTCTACACTTAAAACGCTGCTGTGGCACTGCTATAGCACTTTGGAGTAGACAGTGACTGGAGGGATTTTCCCATCCCTGTAATAGCTGCATGGACAGAACAATTCTTCCTTTTCTTTAGCACTATCTAACCCGGGCTTAGGTCACCTTAACAATATGGGGTTTGTGGGGGGGTCACACCCTGAGAGACGTCGCTCTGCCAGTGAAGTGCCCAGCGTACACCAGCCCTTAGATCCCTCTTGGTATTTCAATGCAGGCACTGACCTGTGACAGGAAAACATCAGCTCACAAACACAGAGACTGAATTTCCCACATTTAATCTCGCTGCACTTTCCAGAAAGTCACAAAATTCAATTCATTCTTGCTAGGACAGAGAAAAAATAAGTGATACTAAGTTTTTGGCTTGATTAAATAAAATTAAGTGTTTAATTAATATAGTAAAAATCTGTACTGATTCCTCTAACTAACACCATAACGTGAAATAGGAACAGAGACAAATCTTGTCAGTGACGACTAATTTCACAAATGATCTTCCCATTATTAATTTCCACATTGCCCCTATTGGAGGTCTGGGCATCTCCAGTGTCATTGCTCTGCATTCACCTTCCCCTTAGAATTGTTCTCGGACATTCGCTTTCCTCTGCAGCGTGGGGCTCGGGTCACTTGCTGGAGGATTCCCTGCACCTTGAGGTCTTTAAGCCACAATTTGAGGCCTTCAATAACACAGACATAGGTTAGGGGTTTGTTACAGGAGTGGGTGGGTGAGATTCTGTGGCCTGCATTGTGCAGGAGGTCAGACTAGATGATCATAATGGTCCCTTCTGACCTTAAGTCTATGAATCTATGAATCTAGTCCCAAATTTGGAAAATTGTGCAGTTCAGAATGTGAATAGTGACCCTGTCTCCTTCCTGCACCTGCTCTACATTGCTCCACAGCAGCTTCTCCACCTGCAAAGTCACCCCAGCACGGCAGTGCAGCCGCCCAGGGTTCAGCAGGGGCCCCTGGCAAGGACAGTGGGTGCAGCTAACAGCCCAGTGTGCCTGGCCCTGAGGCAGCTCTAAAAAAGCAACCCCCCCCCAGAAGTACAGAGACTGAATTCCTTAACTTTAACATCATGACCCCCTGTAGAAAGCCACACGTGTCAGTTGTATTTTCACAGGGAGATGCAAAAATCAAGTGACACCAATATTTAAGTTGAGTAAATAAAGTTGAGGAGATAGTTATTAACCTCACAACAATATACTAAAGATCCCTCAACATAACACCTGAAGGTGAAATATGAACAGAGACAAACCTTGTCAGCAAAGGCTCATTTCCCAAACGATCCTCAAAATGTTACTAATTCCCACGCCTCCTCCACAGGAGCTCTGTGCAGTGTAACTGTTCTGCAGGCAGCTTCCCATTCAATGCTGTTGTGGGACATTCCCAGGCCTGGAAATGTACCAACGACAGAATTTGAAGAGCAAACCTGGCTCCTCGCACCAGGCGGGATTTGAGTGTTTTGTCCCTGTCACTTAGTCTGTGTCAATAGTACAGACGCCCTGGGCAGGACTCCAGGCTCTGCTTGAGGGATCCCGGCACAGGGGCTGGGGGGGGAGAAAGGATTGTAGATTCTGACCTGCGCTCTGGAGAGGAGGTAATAAGTGAAGGGGCATTTTTAAACCCTCCCCTCCTCAGTGTCCCCAGGGCTGGAATTCTACCTTCCACAGGGCCAAATGGGGGGGTGACACCACTTGGCTAATGAAAACCAGTGCTCTAGGTGAGGTTTGAACTCACAACCTCAGAATAGCTTCTCTCAGCACTGCCCTATAAGTACTGTGCGTGAACCAATTGCGCCACTGGAGCACCTGTTAATTGTGATTCTCCAAAACCCCTAGGTTGATACAGGCAAGGAGTGACCCCAAAACATTCTCAGTGGGGCTGAGAGCAGGTAGCGACAAGTGTTGTACTCGGTGGGGTGGATTCTTCTTAAGGCTTCCGGGCCTCATTTGACCCTTTTGTTCTTCCCTGTGTAATAACAGAGCTGGTTAAGACTCAATGGAGAGTCTTGCTGCAGACCAACAGAGCTGAAATCACTGAGAACCAGCTCTAAGCATTAGTCCTGCTTTGGGACTGTGTCTCTCATGCAAGAAACTGCCCAGTCTGCGCTAGCAGTGAGGATCCCTCACTAACAGCTGAAATCAGGGAGAGCTGTGTGAAGTGCAGGGCCCCAGGGGTGCCTGAACAGGGGGGAACAACACCCCAGGTGCCCAGAGGAGGAGAGGTGTGTTGGGCTCCAGTCTGGGTCTCTTCCTCCCTTCTGTCTAGCCCTGACTATGAAGCCTGGCCCTGGAACTCCTTCCTTCAAGTGCCATGTGGGCAAGAGGAAGAGTGTGGCAGCTGCAGGGACCAAAGTTATGGACATCAGGTGAAGCAGCAAGAAACAAGCATATGATCAATCCACAGGAATCTCTAGCCAGACTGTTAAGTTCTAGGACCCCAAGCTATAGCCGCCAGCCCATTGAACCAGCCGGACCAAAGACCTATCTCCAGTGTGGATCAGTCACCCAGCAGGAGGGAAAAACCTCACTCTAGTTGACCCTGAGAGAAGGTAGCCAAACACATTGAGTTCCAGGGCTTCGTAGCAAAGCAACGTATTGCCACGAGGTCCCACTGAGATTTGAACTCAGATTCTAGGATTCAAAGTCCTGAGTGCTGCCCATTACACCATGGGACCTGCTGCTGTTTCATTTTCTAGACCCCTGTGACTCTTGGCTGGTTTGCACTCTGCACTTATTGCTTCCCACCATCAGCTTCCTCTCGCGGGTCTCTCTCTCCTCCTCCAGTGACTGTGGTCCTCCACTACCGGATCCGTGGGGCCTGCCCTGAGTCCCTGCATCCCCCTGCTTTGTCTCCATTCCCTGCAGGCTGCAAAAATGTCAGGGGAGTCTGCTCCTCCCTTCACTCGATGCTCCTGCTCATATCAGCCAACTGCAGCCTCATCTCCTGGAACTCGGGCAGCTGTCGCTTGATCCGGTCGTACAGTCACACGCTGACTGGCTCCCCTGCCTGGATGCTCTTGTGGAAATCCCACAGGTGATGCTGCAGGACTTTGCACTGTTGGTTTCTTTAATGTTGTGGTGTTTCCCTGACCACTGGAACAAAGCCGCCAACTCCTCCCTCACTGACTCCCACCAATCCCCCTGGTAACCACAGAACCTTCTGATGCTTTCCCGTTCTGCCAACACCTCCAGGCCTCGCCCCCCTGCTCCTTTATCTTGCAAGCTCTGGATGTTCAGCTTCCAATGTCCTCTGCCCTGGGTCAGGGAATTGCCCACATTGAGCACACGGTGAGAGCTGCGTGATCCGAACAGTCCATTGGCACCACCCTGCACTGGGCTGTCGATGTGCTCTCCTTCACGTAAATCCGGTCAGTGCGACCCCTGGCCTGTCCCCGCAGAAAGGTGTATCCCCTCTGCGGGTGGTGTGAGCTCGGGTCAGAGGAATAGGAGGAACACGTCCTCTAAGCCAACCTCACTACAGACCTGCGCCAGGTAGTGCTCATCATAGAAGAGTTTCCCTCTGACGGTCGGGAAAACAGGACCAGCAGTCCTCAGGCCGGTGCAACAATTGAAATCCCCCCCGACACCAAACACCGTGCGGTCTAGAAGAAGGGAGCCAGTTCCTTCATAGAACTTTCCTTTCATGCCTTAATTGGGGACCATACACACTGATATAGCCGTAACCAGTGCCATGGAGCACAAAGCCCACCATTAATGCCCTCCCTGGTTGGAGCTTCAGCCCCTTCTGTACTCGCACTGCGAATGTGAAGAACAAGACTCCAACCCCATCATTCTTCCCTGGCCTGGAGGACCAGAGAGATGGGCCCTTCCTCCAATCACCCTCTGCCCATCAAGCTACCCTAGAGTTGTTAATGTGTATTTTCTGAACACCCACCATGGCCAAAGCCCAGCTCCTCCTGGGCCCCCAACTCCCTTCCACCTGGCCACTTTCACAGATGCCCCTTCCCTGGTACTGCCCTCCCTCAGCTGCACAGAAGAGTTTTCATCCTTTATACCTGCCTATCACTGCCCAGCACCCCCTCTAGCACTCTCTTCCTGCCATATTGGGTCCACCAATAACTCACTTAGGAGAGACAGCTCCTGTCCCTCATTGTTAAATGTCAGGGCAGCCAATTAGGGGTGGAAGCCCACAATATCTTTTCCTACTGCAGAGCCCAAGCTCAGGGACTCACCTTGGGTGCAGGGACCACTGTACTCCCAGAAAACAAGCCACCACTGGGCAAAAAGGGATGAAAGGGCCTGCCAAAGCGTGGGATTGAACCAGGGACCTTTAGAATTTCAGGGTAATGCTCTCCCAACTGAGCTACTTTGGCAGCTATAGGGGAGTATTTTGGCCTGTTGCTTCTCTGCCTGAGATATTTTTTCAGCAGTTGCACACAAAAAAGACGTCATTGGGAGCGGCCCATGAAGACAAGACTCGCTTTTGCCTGTCTTGCTCAGCTTGACTTGCTGCCTCACCCCGTTCCTGCTCTAGTGCCCGGGTTGACCTGGTGGTGGAAGGGGACTGGAGCCCTATGGAAATGGGGGGGCCAGGACTCCTGGGTTCTCCCCCAGCTCTGGGAGGGGAGGGGGGTAGAGTGGGGGAGGGGCTGGGGTGCCTTCTGCCCTCGCGGTGACCAGCAGAGCCCCCACACTGCAGCTTGCCGCCCCAACCACGCGCTTGGTGTGCTGGTGCCTGGAGCCGCCCCTGGTTCCTGGAGCCGCCCCTGGTTCCAGCCCCTCTGCCCAGGCAGCTCCCCCAGCCTGACACACACACCCAGCCCCTGCACCCGCCCCACCCCAGGGCTCCTCAGCCCAGAGGGGAGCCCCCCGGCTGAGTGGGGAATCAGAACCCCCCGAAATTACCCTGGGACCAGCATGATCTGCCTCCGCCCTGCCCTGCCCCGCATGTATTCGGAGTGAGTCAGTTTCCCTGTCCCAACATGTGTCTCTTCTCCTCCCTAGTTCCCTCCAAACCACCCCATTTCCCCTGCACCCCGGGCTGGGTCTCTGCCAAGCCCCCTTCTCCCCTCATTTCCTGCCTCTGGGGGTCTATGGGGCTGGGTCTCTCCTCCCTCCATCCCCTCCCCTGCCCCCAATATCTCGCAGGGGCTGGGGCTGGGGCTCGCTCCCTGCCTCTGTGGTCTCCCCTGCACACGATGTCCTGAGAGTGACTCAGTTTCCCTGGACTAACACTTCACACACCGCACCCCCACCCGACATGTCTCCCTCCACCCCACCCCATTTCTCCTGCACCCCAGGCTGGGTCTCTGCCAATCCCCCTTCTCCCCTCCTGACCCCAAGATCCCCTGCCCCTACGGGTCTATGGGGCTGGGTCTCTCCCTTCCCCCTTCTCCCCTCATCCCCTCATCCCTTCCCCCAATAGCTCCCTGCCCCAGGCTGTCTATGGGGCTGGGTCTCTCCCTAAAGCCCCGCCCCAAGCACGGGGCTCACAGACAATCCCCGCCCGGCGGCTGTGACGTGCGCTGACGTGTTCACTCCCCGCAGGCAACTCATTCACTCGAGACTAAAAGGACAGAAGGGGTCACATGTCCATGGGCGGGGTTATGCAGATGACCAGTGTCTGGCGGCAGGACGGAGAGCAGCGAGAGGAACCGAAGGAGCCCGGCGGAGAGAATTCTCTGCATGTGGACAGAATCCGGTGTGGGGAGTTCGTGCTGAGGGTGCCTGCACCGGAGTCACTTCGGGGCAGTGATTGCCACTGAGCTGCATAGTGACCAAATGCGTGTGAATGGGGTGTGGTGCCTGGTGGGGAGCAGCTCCTGGTGAAAAATAAAGCAGCGGAAGCAGCAGATCCTGTCCTAGCAGTGGTTTGTGGGGCTGTGGGGGTTTCTTTGCAACCATGAGTGGGATTGTTGTGGGTGCAGCTAGACCCCCCTTCTCTGGTGGGTGGGGCTTCTACTGTCTGCCTGGGGGAGGGGGAGGTTCCATGATGTCACAGCCCATGGTGGGGGGGTTGAATCATGTTTCTGAAGTGGGAGAGCAACTTCCTCCGCTCCCACTCACTCTCCACTAGGGGGCTGGGCTGGGATCTCTAGGGAGGGGAGCACAGGAAAAAACAGTCTCCCCAATGGAACCCAGGAGTCCTAGCTCCCAGTCCCCCTGCTCTAGACCCCCTCCACTCCCAGAGCCAGGGATAGAACCCAGGGGTCCTGCTGCCCAGCCACCTCCCTGCTCTGACCACTAGACCCCACTCCCCTCCCAGGGTGGTGCAGGGGTCACTGGGTCTGTGTCCCAGCTCTGCTAAGGGCCTTGACTGATTTTCTCAAAGTGCTTCCTTCTGAATCCAGCACATCTGCCCCCCCACGCCCGGTCGCTGCCCACCCCCGTGTGGGGGCACCAGCACTGTGCCGGGTCATGATGGGAAATTGTCCAAGCTGGCCCAGGAGAGACGTGTGTGTCCCTGCTGCCCCCTGCTGGTGGGGCTGAGCCCCGCTCTGTGTGTGTGTGTGTGTGTGTGTGTGTGTGTGTGTGTGTGTGTGTGTGTGTGTGGTGGCTTTGCAGGATTTTGTATCCTGCAGTAAGTGACACACACATTGACGCACAAAGGGACTCACACAGTCCCAAGAACACTCACACACAACACACCCAGAGGGGCATGCTAGCTCCACCCCCAAAGAGAGAAACAATCACAACCCCCAGCCACACTCACAATCACACACACACTGGAATATTCACAATTGTGCTCAGACACGCAACCGCACACAGTTCACTCCCACTGCTCCCAACACAAGGACCTCCTGCCCCATACAGTGTGTGCCGAGGCCTGTGGAACTCACTGCCACTGGACAGCTACCAATGAGAATGGACCTTTCCAGGAGACCAATAGACATGGCCGTGGCGACAGAGGGGGCTGGGCTCCCAGGGTCTGACCCGGGCTGAGACTGGTTCTGACCTAGAGGGGTCTATCCAGCCGGGGGCAGCGTGACCCACACACAAACCCGCCAGAAGCGCCTTTCTTAGCGGGTCTCCCAGGCCATCCCCCACCCTGCCCTGGTTGGGTAACAAAGGGGCAGTACGGGACTCTAGGCCGTGTCACTCCAGCCCCAGCCCCTCGCTCCCACACGCTGGCGAGTTGGGTAACTGCCGAGGGATTGCACAAGAGAGAGTCAGAGCCAGGGAGAGAACCCAGGAGTCCTGGCTCCCCCGACACACACCCTAACCACTGGCTCCCACTCCCCTCCCAGGGCTGGAGATAGAACCCAGGAATTCTGACCACCAGCTTCCCCCCCTCCCCCGCTCTGACCACTAGATCCCACACTCCCCTTTTAGATTTTAGTCACTCTTCTATCCACCCACCCCACCTGTCCATCCCTTTGCTGCAGGTTTCTGGGGTGTCACCCCTGCTCTGCACTCCCCCAGTGCAGCCCAAGGCTTTTCCTCCCCCCAACCACACGTCCTCACCCCACTCGTGCTGGATCGTCTGCTTGGCCCCCTGCCCCCTCTCGGGGTGCACTGTGCAGTGTGGCTGGGGATTGTGCAATGGCCCAGCACCAGGCAACGCAGAACGGACACCACATGCCCTGCCCTGCCTCACCTGAGCTGCTCTCCAGGTGCATCGGAGCCCAGCACCCCACATCTTGGCACTCCTGCCCCACAGGGGGTGAGCTGCAGCCCCCGCCACACTCCGCAGAGGGGAGAAGGGTCAGGCCAGCCAGCCCTTGTAACATGGGGAAATCACCACCGGGGTCGATGGTATGAGGGCTGTGACATACAGAGAAACAGTTGTTGCGCAGAAAGAGGGCAGCAGAGCACACACAGACACAGACACACACACACACACGCACACAATTGCAAACATACACAAACACATGCATGAATGCAGCCACACACACTCACACACACTTGCTAATATACACAAACACCCACACAAATCCAGCCAACATCAACACAACTGCTAACAGATGCAAACACATGCACAAATCCAGCCACATGAACACACACACTTGCACAGACACAAACACAACCCCCACAGCTGTAATAACACCTCCCACCCACCCCCGCCAAACCCTCACAGAAAACCACACAAACACATGCAGAAATCCATCCATCCACCCACACACACACACTCCATCCCCATTCTGTGCACACACCTTGGGTCACTGTGACACTGAATACTTCAATTGGATGGGGGGCCCAGCACCATGGCTATTCCCTGCCCCCCAGGGCTCACAGGGGGTGGATTGGGGGCGTACAGGAGGCATGATCCAGTGCCAGCCAAGGCGGGGGTTAGAGATGGGATGGGGGCCGTGGTTTCTGTACCACCCGGTTCCTGGCACAGTCTCCTTCCAGGATTTGCATTTCTTGGTAGTTTTCACCCCATCACCGCTTCCTGCCCAGCCCCCTCCTGCTGTGCAAGGTGGTTCGGGGGGGATGGGAAGAACCCAGGAGTCCTGGCTCCCAGCCCCACCTGTGCTATCGTACAAGACTCCACTCTAACCCCAGTGCTGGGACTGGAACCTAGGAGTCCTGACACCCATCTTCCTTTCCTCTAACCACTAGACCCCACTCCCGCCCTTTTGGGGAGCCATGACTCCTGGGTTCTGTCCTCAACTCTGGGAGCAGAGTGGGGGTCTAGTGGTTAGAGCAGGAGGCGCCAGGACTCCTGGGTTTTATTCTCACTGCTGCTGTTTGACCCTGGGCCTCTGTTTCTCCTCCCACTTTTTGGGTGTGGAGCCTGTAAACTCTCTGAGGCATGGCCTGTCTCTCGCTGTGTCTGGGCAGCGCCTGGCCCAACGGGGTCTGATCTCAGCTGGGGCAGGGACTGTCTCTGTGTCTGTGCAGCCCCTGGCGCAACGGGGGCCTTGGTTCTGCCTTGTCAACAGCAGCGGAGAAAGCCCTAGTGCCAAAAGAAGATGGGGGGGGAAGCTTTGCAAAAATCGGTCACACCAATAGGAAACCAGCCCCAGCAGTTTGTGACTTCACTTCCCAAAATTACACACACACACACACACACACACACACACACCCACACACACACACACCCACCCACCCTGCTCAAACCGCGCCCTTTGCCAATGCACCACCTCACCTCGTCCAGGGATGTCTAGGTGGGGAGCTCAGTGTGGGAGCGGCACCATCAAGGTAGGTTCTGGAGATGGTCCTCCAGGTGCGGGTGTCTCGGCTCCAACTGGCAATGGACTCACACTGGGCTGTGTTCAGTTCCTCTCTCTGGTGTGCACCCTGGCTCCACAAATGCCCCCACCCCCTGCTCTTTCCTTCTGGTACAGAAAATATCCTCTTCCTTCGCCCCAGAGAGAGACACCCACGGTGCTGCTCAGCGCACACCTTCCCCCCAGCTTCCCCCCATTCCCAGGAGCATGCGGGAAGGGAGTCATGACTGGGGAGAGCCCGTGTCCCAAGGGGAGGGTATGGGGGTGGGCTTGTCCCCTCCTCGCAGCATGGGGGTTCCAATAGGCACCTGTGGATGGTCCCCCCAAGCAGGGCCAGGACGGAAATGGGAGGCCTGTGCCCCCAACATGGAGACTCTGGGGTGCAACCTTACTTAACAGGTCAGTCTGTCCTTTCTCTGACTCTCCCATTCCATCTTCAACTAGCGCTTGTGGTTCATCCGTTCTTTTTCATTCCTTTCCTTCTCTAGCTTGTATGTTCTTGCTTTCTTTTTTCCCCTCTACCTTTCACGCTCTTCCTTTCTTTCCTTCTTTTTCTAATGTTTTTTTCTCTCCCTTATTTCTTTCTCTGCCTTTCACGTTCTTTTCACTCTCTCTCTCTCTCGCTGGTTATTTTTTTCACTCACTCTTTTTCCTCGCTCCTTCCAAGCCAAGCGAGTTCTCCTCACACATAGATTTTGACAGGTTTTCCTCCTGATCAGCAAGTGGATTACGCACATCTTCAGTGGGGGTTTGTCGTACCAGGGAGCAGGCTGGCCGGGTGTCTTTGTGGCCGTCTGCTGTCCATGCATAGGCATGGTCCTCCCCTCCTCTGGCCCTGACCTCGGTTGCTCTGTAGCTTTTAAGCCTTCCCTTGGAGCTGTCAGCACCAGCTGCCTCTGCTCTAGGTGCCCAGAGGAGGAGAGGTGCTGGGCTCCAGCCTGGGACTCTGCCTCCCTCCTGCCTAGCCCTGACTATGAAGCCTGGCCCTGGCACTCCTTTCTTCAAGTGCCATGTGGACAAGAGGTAACGTGGCTGCAAGCAAAATAGCCAAACTTGTGGGCCTCATGTGAAGCAGCAAGAATCCCAACCACCTGGTCAAACCACAGGCATCAGGGTAACAAGTTCTAGAGCCCCAACCAATTTTGGCCATCACAACCCAAGACCTGGCTCCAGTGGGCAAGTCACCCAGCAGGAGGGGAAAGATTTGCTCTTGCACAGCTGGAGACAGGGAAGTTGAGCACTGTGAGCTTCAGGGCTTCACCACAAGCCAACACAAGGTCCCACTGAGATCTGAACTCAGAGTCCTGAGTGCTGCCCGTTACACCATGGGACCAGCTCGTGCTGCCTTCTCTGCACATCGGTGACCCACATGGGGCCGGCTTGTGTAAGGGACTGTTGGCCCCTTACTAAAACTTAGTGGGGGGGTTGGTTGGCTAGTTCCCAGCACCAATAGAAGGGGGAAGGGCCAATGGGAAATCAGGCCCCTGAGACTGACAGACCCCAGGGGCAATGGGGAGAGGCCAAAGCTCCAAGTTAGCCGCACTGACAGGCCAGGCAGTGCAATGAGGGAGTCACCAGGCCAGGGGGTCCCGTCCTCCGTGGGAGCTGGAACTGCCCGGGCTAGAGTGGGGCGGAGCTAAGGAGAGAGCAGGAGCCCGAGAAGAGCCGGGGAGCAGAGCTGCACCAGCCGGGGAGAACCAGAGCAGATCTGTGCTGGGAGCTGAGCCGCAGCAGCACGAGCCGTAGAAGCTGCCCAGGGAGCAGATCTGTGCTGGGAGAAGAGCTGCAGCAAGCGGAGCCAGAGGAGCAGCCCAGGGAGCTGGAGGCAGAGCCACAGCAGCACTGGGGCTGGAGGTGGGTGCAGTGAGCAGCGTGGGAGAGCGAGGGGGGCCCTGGGCAGAAGGCCCAGTGCAAGGAGATGCCACCCGTCAAGAGATCTTGCAGGCCAGACTTTTGGGGGTGGGGGGATCATATCCCCTACATGGGGGCTGACACTGGGAACAAGGGGCCTGTCACCTAGAGCATGTGGCCACTGCCAGAGCAAGTGTCCAGCCCGTGGTGTCCCTGCAGCACAGCCAGGGCCTGGGGAGGAGGCCTGGGACATGTGAGGGAGAGACCGTGACCTGCCCTGACCCTCCAGAGACGCTGGTTGTGATCTCCCTGCGCCACAGAACAGGGTGACGTGTTTTCCTTTCCCATCTTTCCTTGTGTTTTACATTGATTGCTGGGTAATAAATGGTGTTTGCTTGAAGCACATGCAATGAGGAGTGGGTCAAGGAAGTGCCCAGAGTGGGGACACTGTAGCCCTGTTCAAGTGATCATGACAAGATTGGGGGTCATCAAACCCCCCCAGGATTCCTGGGCCCAGCCTTGTTGGGGTTACAAGGACTCTGCCACACAGGAGAGTAGAAAGAGCCTCCTTGGGGTCAGGCAGCCTCTGGGTAAGGGGGTGGGGACTCAGATCCTTCCGCCAGCCAATTGCAGCACCAGGGTCATGTATAAACCAGATAAGTTCCCCACAACCAGCCAGACCAGATGCCCCTGTACACTTGTGCTCTGTCCTCATTGCTTCTCTGTCTCTCTTCCCCTCATCTCTGCTGCTCCCCCTCTGGGCTTTCTCAGCACCTGCCCCCACAGCGCTTCCTGCCAGCTAGACACTGCCTGTTCTAGGCCTGCTCCTGTGGATGTGGCCTCTCTCCTGATTCCTGAGGGAAGGAACCTTTCCAGGAAATGGCCACAGCTTCTGGGAATCCGCATGTGGCAGGTGGACAGCACCAGGAATAATTTGGCTCCTGGCACACAAGGTAACTTAAAAGCTGAGCACCTAGACAGGGGCTTGAACCCTGGACCCTCAGATTAAGAGTCTGATGTGCTACCAGTTGAGCTACCTGGGGTTGTTGAGACCATCTTCACCATTCAGCACAAGAGCGAGCAGGCAGGCAAAAGAGAGGCAAAAAAAGTCCCAGGAACCCCTCCTCTTTTTCTGCACAGCCACTGCCTGTCAGCAGGATTCCTCCTCCTCCTCCCTCCTGTGCCTCAGTGCGACTAAATCTCCACACCTAGACAGCCGGTCCGTCCGCTGCACCCCAGTCCCCCATGCCTGAGCCTCCCTGCCAAAACCCTGCACCCGGCTCCATAGAATTAAGTCTCACGTGTCGCTGGGAACTCGACTTCTTGTGCCCAGAGAGTCTCGGCCCCCCTCAGCAGATGACCTGAGAAACACAATGTCGCCTTTTCCAAAGAAGTGCTTGGAGTGGTTTTTCTCATGTTACCATGTGGCCTAATGGATAAGGCATCTGAGTGTGGATCAGAAGATTGAGGGTTTAAGTCCTTTGGTGGTTGTATTTCTGCAATTTTACTGTTGTGCTGAACGTCCTGCTCCTTGCAGGGCTGGAACCTCTTCTTGGCCGCTCCGGCCAATGCTCTGGCTTCAGCTAGAGCCCCGGGAAGGAGTTGGGGGGTGGGCATCACAAAGGCTGGGACATGAGCCCCAGGTGCTTCCAGTCTAGGCTTTGCCCTTCCTGACTTGCCAAAGAAAGTGGGTGTTTGGCATGGCAGGGAGCAGCCTGGCTGGGAGTTTTTGTGCCTGTCTGAAGGCCACACATAGGCATGGTCCTGCCCTCCTGTAGCCCTGACCTCAGTTGCTCTGTGGCTTTTAAGCCTTCCCTTCCCAGCTGCCTCTGCTCTAGGTGCCCAGAGGAGGAGAGGTGTTGCTGGGTCACTTTTACAGATGCCCCTTCCCTGGTACTGCCATTGCTCAGCTGTGCAGAGGAGCTTCCATCCCCAATCCCTGCCTGTCACTGCCCAGCAGCCCTCTGGCACCATTCCTGAGGGTCACCCTGCCTCACTCTCTCCCTGCCGTCTTTGGGAAAGACAGCTCCCATCTCTCCTTGTTAAAGGTCAGGTGGGCCAACTAGGGGCAGAAGCCTATTCTATGTTTTCCTACTGCAGAGCCCAAGCTCAGGGACTCACCTTGGGTGCAGACACTGCTGTGCTCCCAGAAAACAAGCCACCCCTGCACAAAGAGAGATGAAAGGGCCTGCCAAAGCCTGGGATTGAACCAAGGACTTCTAGATCTTCAGTCTAACACTCTCCCAGCTGAAATACTTTGGCAGATACATGGTAGTATTTTGGCCTGTTGCTTCTCTGTCCGGGATGTTTTTGTCAGCAGTTGCACAGAAAAAGGACAGGAAAACGAACGGCTGCTCCACACCCCCACCGGAGGAACCCGGCGCCCTTAGCTGTGGGGAGTAAGAAATGGCTGTTGGCTGACAGGGCCTGTCCCCGAGGAGCCGGAACAGCAGCTGCCGCCTCCCCCTCGGCTCCAGGCTGCGGGAAATGCTCATTGCCTGGCTGCATGGGCGGCTGCTGCTCCGTGCTCTGGAGAGCGTCTGTATTGCTCTGTCAACCCCCCGTCTTCACTGAGCCAGTCTGGTAAGGTCCCAAGTGCCCCCTCCGGCCTGGCAGCTGAGAGTCTGTGCAGACATCGGCCCCCTGCCAGCCCCACAGGCAGCAGCAGCGCCAGCCCCCCAGCACCACAGGGGCACTCAATGCACTTCCTGTGGGGAAATGGCTCCTTGGCGTCCAGCTGCTAGAGTGAGAGCCAGGAGAGAGCAGTGTCTGGCTCACCGTGGGGGAGAGAAGAGACCTGGTGAGTGCGGATCTCCCTCAGTCTCCCCCGCAAGGCTGGTCAGTTGTATTGTCACTGTGAGAGTCGGTGCTTCCCTTCAGGGCCGGCCCTAGAGGGGTGCAGGGCCCAGGACAAATCCCCCCACTTTCTGTACCAGGCCCTGCACCCACTCCACCCGTTCCCCCAAGCCCCCACCCCTGTCCAATCTCTTCCCGGCCTTCACCTTCCTGCTCCATTCCTCTCCCTCCCCCACCTCTTACTGTCCCTTCTCCTCCCCCTCTCTGCCCAGCACCTCCTGCACCCCACTGAACAGCTGATCACTGGCAGGTGGGAGGTGCTGAAGGGGAAGAGGAGGAGCTTGTCGGCAAGGCCTGTAGTGTGTGGGGGGGGAGCTGGCTGCCAGTGGGCGCTGAGCACCTATTTTTTCCTCTGTTGGTTCCGCAGCCCCGTTGGTCCCATGGATTCGCTGACTCAGCTCCTTTCACACCCCAGAGAGAGGAGCAGAACCAGGGCTATGGCTGATCTATGGGGCACCAGGTGAGTGGCGGAGGCTACAGGTGCTGAGAGTTTGCCTGACCCCTCAGGGACACAGTGTGAGGTGGTGTTCCAGGGATCTCTATGAAAGGAGCAGAACAGGATTTACTTGGGGTGGGGAGAGAATTGAGAGTGTCTCAGGGGGTTGTACAGAGGTATTGCCTGGGTGAGAGACTGGCTAAAACACAGGCCTCGCTGTGAGCAGGATTCAAACCTGCACAGGGGAACCCTATTGGATTTCAACTCCCACGCCTTAACCACTCAGCCATCAGCACAAAACTGCCCCCATGCCAGAGAAACTGGTAAAGAATCACAATGTCCAGGCGTGAAGTCATCTGAACTACAGGATTCCCAACGCAAACCTGCCTCCCAAAGCACAGGGGGGATTGGGGGTTTGTTCTCTTTGCTTAGCCATGTGCAGTAGCTCATGCTCCAATACGTCTGTTAGTCTATAAGGTGCCACAGGACTCTTTGCTGCTTTTACAGATCCAGACTAACACGGCTACCCCTCTCATACTCTTAGTGACACTCTTCGATGGATCCCCATCCTCCACTCACTGTGAGGTAGGTAGGAGCGGATCATTATTATCCCTACTTGAAAGAGGGAGGAGCTAAGGCTGAGAAAGGAGAATTGACTTGTCTTAGGTCACACAGCCAGCCAGTGGCAGAGTTGGGAATAGGACCTAAAAGCCCTGATTTTCAAACTAACCATCAGAACTTGAATTTCACACATTGAATGACCTGAATAAGGTGCTCTCAGATGAGCTCCAGACCAACAACAGTGCACAGTAATTATTCAGCAAGTATATGAGGAGAACTGCAATGTTAGAGAGAATCATGAACTGCTCAGAGACCATTAATGCAGCGAAGCAGCAAAATTTGTCAAACATATAACAGGTTCTGACTTATTTCCTTGGTCTTAAAAGAGAACAACAAGGACCTGAGTCTCCTCCCTGTCAATAACCCCCTGCTCAGCCAATAAGGTTAGAGACTGAGGACGGGAGGCTAAGGGTTCTCACCAGAGAGCCCAAAGGATGGCCCAGGTCACTGATGGGGATCACTGCCCGAGCACTATTTCAGCCCCACATTTTGGGTGGACCTCCCACAGTGGGAGCTGCAGAGCACTCCCCCGCAACAGCACTCCCCCTGCAGAGCACACACACACACACACACACACACACACACACACACACACACACACACACAGAGCTCCTGGTGTTGGGAGGAGAACAGGTGAAAGGACAAAAGAAGCAAGAGACAAAGAGAAAGGAGGAAGGGATGGATGGAGGAAAAGGTGAAACAAAAAGGACAAACCCTAATGACCCCAGTGGTTCTAAGGGACAAAATCCCTGGTGCGGAATAAAATTCTGCCTCTTAAGCTAGTGTTTTCCATGTCTAAAATTCAACTGTCACCAGATGGATCAGACTGAACAGGTTTCAAACCTCGAGGAGGCTCTTACCTTCTAAACAGTGTGGCAAAATACCTGCCCCTCTGCTTGTTAGCTCAGTCCGTCCTAGCTTCAGAGGCACAGGCTAGGCACAAGGGAAAAAAAAACCCTTCTCAATCTCACAAGGCCAGGCTGTTTCCTTCTCAGCCAGCCTCCTAGTTCTAGTTTCTTTTCCCCCCCTGGGGAGAATGCCCTCCGTTCTGCAGCGAGTCTCAGAGTTCAGCTGTCCCTCCTTGCTGGCAGCTGCCCTGCTTCTCTCGTCCTCCTTCCCCCCTGGCTTCCTTGTCAGGGAGGGTTTAAAAAGGTCTCTAGCAACTGGGGCCAGCTGAACCTGATTAGTTTCTTCCCAACCCCTGCCCCAGCTGAACCTTATTTTGCTGGCTAAGCCTTCCTGGCTAATTGTTACCCCTCTCCAGGTAGCTAATTGGCCTGAATTTGCCACATATCCCCCCCCCCCCGCTCAACACTACGGGGTTGGGCCACTTGGGTCGGAAAACAATGTACCCTTGACAGGCCATCCGCATTGCCATGTTGAGACCCGGACCGGTGCCGAACCGTGAAGTGGAAGGGCTGAAGCGACAGGAACCATCTCGTCACTCGCGCGTTCTTGTCCTTGTTCTGGTGCATCCATTGCAACGGGGCATGGTCCGTGACTAGGGCAAATCTCCGTCCCAGTAAATAATAGCGGAGGCTTTCTACGGCCCACTTTACCGCCAGACATTCCTTCTCCACGATGGCGTACTTCCGTTCCCTAGGCAGGAGCTTTCTACTGAGGTAGAGGACGGGGTGTTCGTCATCTCCGACCATTTGGGAAAGCACTGCCCCCAGGCCTACTTCCGAGGCGTCCGTCTGGAGGACGAACTCCTGCCCCCAGTCTGGGGCTACTAGGACAGGGTCCGTGCAGAGGGCCGTTCGTAGATCCACAAAAGCGGCTTCGGCCGCAGCAGACCATTTCACTATGTCCGGGCCCCGAGCCCTGGTCAGGTCCGTTAAGGGGCATGCCCTGGTGGCAAAGTGGGGAATGAACCGCCTATAGTACCCCACGAGTCCCAGGAACGCTCGGACCTGCTTCTTCCGCAGTGGCCGGGGCCACTTCAATATGGCGTCTAGCTTGTTGAGCTGGGGCCTCACCACGCCCCTCCCCACTACATACCCCAGGTATTTGGCTTCAGCTAACCCGATCGAACACTTGGAGGGGTTCGCGGTCAGCCCGGCCCTTCTCAGGGTATCTAATACTGCCTCTACCTTTCCGAGATGCGTCTCCCAGTCGGGGCTATATATGATGACATCATCAAGATAGGCAGCAGCGTACTCCCTATGGGTCCGTAACAGCTTATCCATTAGCCGCTGGAAGGTAGCGGGGGCCCCATGTAATCCAAAGGGAAGAACGGTGTATTGATATAGTCCTTCCGGGGTTGCAAAGGCTGTCTTCTCCTTGTCAGTCTTCGCCAGGGGGATCTGCCAATAGCCCTTGGTAAGGTCCAGGGTAGACATGAACCGGGCCTTTCCTAATCTGTCGATCAGTTCGTCGATCCTGGGTAAGGGGTAGGCGTCAAACCGGGATACCTCGTTCAGCTTGCGGAAGTCGTTGCAGAACCTCAGACTGCCGTCTGGCTTTGGCACCAGAACCACGGGACTGGACCACTGGCTATGAGACTCTTCAATAACCCCTAGGGCCAGCATCTTCCTGACCTCTTTCCGAATTTCCTCTCTTTTGGCCTCCGGGATCCGGTATGGCTTGACGTGCACCTTCACCCCGGGCTCTGTGAAGATGTGATGGTGCACTTCCGTAGTTCGACCGGGCTTCTCCGAGAACACGTCTTGGTTGCGTTCGACCAGGCTGACCGCCTCGGATCGTTGTTCTGGGGTCAGCTCCCGGGATATTCCCACCTGGTTGGGCCGATCGTCTTTAGGGGGTGGCGCCCCCAACCCCGTTACCAGGGTTTCTCTATCCTGCCAGGGTTTCAGCAGATTTATGTGATAGATCTGCTCCAGCTTCCGGCGACCTGGCTGCCGGACCTTGTAGTTAACTTCCCCTACCGCCTCAATTACCTCATAGGGTCCCTGCCATCTGGCCAGGAGCTTGCTCTCTGCCGTGGGTAGGAGCACCATCACCCGGTCCCCCACCTGGAACTTCCGGGCCTTTGCTTGACGGTTGTAGTAGGTCCGTTGTGCCCCTTGGGCCTTCTCCATGTGTTCGCGTACTAGGGGGGTGACCCTGGCGATCCGGTCTCTCATTTGTAGCACATGTTCCACAATGTTTCTCCCCGGGTTTGGCTGCTCTTCCCAGTCTTCTTTAGCCAGGTCCAGTATGCCCCTGGGGTGCCAACCATATAACAGCTCGAAGGGGGAGAATCCCGTGGAGGCCTGAGGTACTTCCCAGACGGCAAACAGCACGTATGGTAGCAGGGTGTCCCAGTCTTTTCCATCGCAGCTGATCACCTTCCGCAACATGTTTTTCAACGTCTTGTTAAAGCGCTCAACGAGGCCATCGGTCTGGGGGTGGTAGACCGACGTTCGGAGGGTCCGTATGTGGAGCAGGTCGCACAAGTCCTTCATCAGCTTGGAAACAAAGGGGGTCCCTTGGTCTGTCAGGATCTCCCTAGGTATCCCTACTCTGGAGAATATCTGGACTAATTCTTTGGCTATGGACTTGGACAAGGTATTCCGCAGGGGGATGGCCTCGGGGTATCGGGTGGCATAATCCAATACTACTAGGATGTACCGATGGCCCCGGGCTGACTTTTCTAGTGGCCCCACTATGTCCATAGCTATACGCTCGAACGGGATCTCAATGATTGGTAGAGGGACCAGAGGGGCCCGCAAGCATGGTCGGGGCCCATGTAGTTGGCACTCCGGACAGGAGGAACAATACTGCCGGACGGCTGCATAAATGCCAGGCCAAAAAAACCTCTGTAGAACCCGGTCGAGGGTCTTATCCATCCCTAGATGGGCCCCGAACAGATGACTGTGGGCGAGGTCCATTACCGCCCTTTGATGCTTCCGGGGGACCAAGCGTTGTTCGATGACTCGCTCTTGGACCCGGACTACTCTATACAGCAAATCCTTTTTAATCATGTAATACGGTCCTGGTCCCTTAGCTCTTCCCTCCACCGGGACCCCGTTCACCTCGACTACTTCTTTAAAAATGTTATGGTATAGGGGATCATTGGCCTGATCCTGACCAAAAGTCCCACGTGCGGCCCCTATGGGCCCCATTTCGGGGGGGTCCTCCTCCCCCTCTCCCTCAGAGATAGCCTTCGGGGAACCCGGCCCAACCAATGGGCTGGAGTCGGCGGGCCTGGCCCCGCTGTCAGCTGCGCCCCTTCTTTCCCCCACCAATGTAGGCGTCAGGTACCAGGTCAGGATCCTCGTCCCCCTCCTTTTGTCGGCCCTCCGTTCCCTCCGAGGTTTCCTGGGCTTCCCCGGTGGGGAGAACACGTCCTGGCCAAACTCGTGGAAAGCGGGGAGAGGGTCCCCCATCTGGGCCGCCCCTGGGCCCCCAGGGTTCTCCCACCCTTCCTCCTCTTTCCCGGGGAGTAGGCCATC
This sequence comes from Mauremys mutica, assembly GCF_020497125.1. Lineage (NCBI taxonomy): Eukaryota > Metazoa > Chordata > Testudines > Geoemydidae > Mauremys > Mauremys mutica. Next base: position 930,581 of record NW_025423353.1, on the reverse strand, counting down.
AAATCCCGGGAAGTCCCGTCCGATAAGGACAGGGTAAGGGAGTTTCGGAACGACTCCTACCGTCACCTCGGTGGGGTTTCCGAGCACCTCAATGCGTACAGGGACGGTCGGGTAGTAGCCGACATCCCCATGTACACAGGATATTCCCGAGCGCGGGGCCTGGGATAGTTGGCCCGGCTTGACCAGCTTCCCAGAGACCAGCGTAATTGCACTGCCTGAGTCTATTAATGCTGTGGTCCCTATCCCGTTCAGCTTAATGGGCCGAGTGTATCTATGAGGGACCATCGTGTCCCCGACCAGACTGATTAGCCCGCACGGTCCCCCTATTTCCCCTAGTTCGCACTGCATAGGCTCCCCAAGGTTAGGGCATTGGGCAGCAATGTGCCCTAGTTCACCACAGGCATAACATCGGTACCCCCCCTTGGGCAGCCCCCTATTTTTCGGGCTGCCGGGACGCATTCCCGGAGCCCTTCTTCCCCAGTCCTCCAGTCTTTCCGGGCCTGCCGGTGGTTCCTTCACCTCCTGCCTCCCCTCCATTTTCCGGCCCGGGGCTAGGGCGAACGGGGGCCTCGGCGTAGAGGCTGGCCTCTGATATTGGCGCCTCCCTCCCCCGGGGGTCTGAGATAGTTCTTGGGCTGCCAAGTGTCTCTCCACGAGAGCAACCAGATCATCATAAGAGGAGGGGTCGTTTTGGCAGACCCACCCCCGTATGTCCGGCGGCAACCCTCTCATGTATCTGTCCAATACCAGTAGTTCTAATACCTTCTCCGGACCATGGGCCTCGGGGCGGAGCCACTTCCGAGCAAGGTGTATCAGATCGAATAGCTGGGACCTCGGGGGTTTGTCCTCCCGGTACTTCCACTCGTGGAAGCGCTGGGCCCTTATGGCAGGCGTCAGGCCTGCCCTCGCCAGGATCTCCGCCTTCAGCCGAGAGTAATCCATGGCTGCTTCCGCGGGCATGTCAAAGTAGGCTTTCTGGGCCTCCCCGCATAGAAATGGAGCCAGCAGACCGGCCCACTGGTCCTGTGGCCAGGCCTCCCGCCCGGCCGTCCTCTCGAACGCGAGGAGATATGCCTCTACATCGTCCTCTGGTATCATCTTCTGCAAGTAGTTGCTTGCCCATAGCGGTCGGGTCCCCTGGGCCCCCTGCGTCATCGTGGTCAGGGCCTTCAACTGATTCACTACCTCGGTCAGGTTTGCTCGATCTTGGGCTGCCTGGCTCATCAACAGCTGGTTGGTCTCCTGTTGCACCCGTACGGACTCCTGCTGGGCAGCCACCTGCACTCGGGTGGCCTCTTGTTGGGCCGCAGTGGCCTGCATCAGTGCCTTCAGCACATCCTCCATTTTAGAAGGAAAAAAATTTTTTTTTTTTTTTTTTTTTTGGTGGTCTTCACCCTGCCCAGTTACGGCTTGCCATGGAGCCTCACTCACTGGGCGATCCCACTACTGACACCACGTGTGGCAAAATACCTGCCCCTCTGCTTGTTAGCTCAGTCCGTCCTAGCTTCAGAGGCACAGGCTAGGCACAAGGGAAAAAAACCCTTCTCAATCTCACAAGGCCGGGCTGATTCCTCCTCAGCCAGCCTCCTAGTTCTAGTTTCTTTTCCCCCCCCTGGGGAGAATGCCCTCCGTCCTGCAGCGAGTCTCAGAGTTCAGCTGTCCCTCCTTGCTGGCAGCTGCCCTGCTTCTCTCGTCCTCCTTCCCCCCTCGCTTCCTTGTCAGGGAGGGTTTAAAAAGGTCTCTAGCAACTGGGGCCAGCTGAACCTGATTAGTTTCTTCCCAACCCCTGCCCCAGCTGAACCTTATTTTGCTGGCTAAGCCTTCCTGGCTAATTGTTACCCCTCTCCAGGTAGCTAATTGGCCTGAATTTGCCACACAGAGCTTGAGGAATTCAGCCCTGGGTGGTGGGGCTCAGATGTTTGGCTTCAGCCCCAGGCACCAACAAGTCTAAAGCCAGCTTTGGCGACCCCATGTAAATCAGAGTCACATCCCACTTTGGGGTCCTGACCCACAGTTTGAGAACCACTGCTCTGTGCTGAGGGGAGAGAGTTTTCCTGTGGGTGTAGATAAGCCACTTTGCAAGAGGTGGCAGCGATGTCAGTGGGAGAAGCTATATCGGTGGGTGTGCAAGCTGTGGTGTTTACCACATTTAAGAAGTTTAATCAAACCCCATTTTTAAAACCACCTGTGGTCTGGGAATGGCAAAGGAGCTCGATGAAGCAGGGTTTGTCCTTCAAAGTCTTGGAAATCACGATTCCCTATTCAGGTCATTGTGGGGGTATAGCTCAGTGGTAGAGTGCTTGATTGCAGCTCAAGTGATCTTCAAGTGGTCAGATTAGATGCTCTAATGGTCTCTTCTAGCCATAAAGTTGACTAATTTCTGAAAAACTGAGTGTAGCATTGGGAGCAGCGTCCGATGTTTTCCTGTCTAGCCGGCTTGCTTCCTAGAACGAACGCTCCTTGAGTGGGGTGATCCACAGGGAGTAGCTTAAACCTCCAAAGTGCCTGGGCAGGGGCAGGACATTAGCACAGCAAGGGAGGGGTGTGGCAGTGACATCACAAAGGCCTTTTGCAGGACCTCAGACTATTGGTCAAAGGTGGTGGGGAGGTGGTGACCTCACAGAGAGATGCTGACATCAGGCAGGCAGGACAGGGGCGAGGGGCCAGGGAAACCTCAGAGACCCCTGTGGCTTTGCTTCAGCAAGTCTCCTTCTCCAGGTCTCTCTTTGAGGACTGAGAGAGTATTCGGGTTCACGGACGTGAGCGCCAGGAGGAACCTCTTTTGAGTTTTCTCCTTCCCTTTTCCTGATTTTACTAGAAAACAACCATCCCTGTTTAGAAGGTAAGAGCCTCCTCAAGGTTTGAAACCTGTTCAGTCTGGTCCATCTGGTGACAGTTGAATTTTAGACATGGAAAACACGAGCTTAAGAGGCAGTATTTTATTGCGCACCTGGGATTTTGTCCCTTAGAACCACTGGGGTCATTAGGTTTTGTCCTTTTTGTTTCACCTTTTCCTCCATCCATCCCTTCCTCCTTTCTCTTTGTCTCTTGCTTCTTTTGTCCTTTCACCTGTTCTCCTCCCAACACCAGGAGCTGTGTGTGTGTGTGTGTGTGTGTGTGTGTGTGTGTGTGTGAAATAGTGCTCGGGCAGTGATCCCCATCAGTGACCTGGGCCATCCTTTGGGCTCTCTGGTGAGAACCCTCAGCCTCCCGTCCTCAGTCTCTACCCTGATTGGCTGAGCAGGGGGTTATTGACAGGGAGGAGACTCGGGTCCTTGTTGTTCTCTTTTAAGACCAAGGAAATAAGTCAGAACCTGTTATATGTTTGACAAATTTTGCTGCTTCGCTGCATTAATGGTCTCTGAGCAGTTCATGATTCTCTCTAACATTGCAGTTCTCCTCAAATACTTGCTGAATAATTACTGTGCACTGTTGTTGGTCTGGAGCTCATCTGAGAGCACTTTAATCAGGTCATTCCATGTGTGAAATTCAAGGTCTGATGGTTAGTTTGAAAATCAGGGCTCTTAGGTCCTATTCCCAACTCTGCCACTGGCTGGCTGTGTGACCTAAGACAAGTCAATTCTCCTTTCTCAGCCTTAACTTCTCCCTCTTTCAAGAAGGGATAATAATGATCCGCTCCTACCTATGTCACGGTGAGTGGAGGATGGAGATCCATCGAAGAGTGTCACTAGGAGTATCAGAGGGGTAGCCGTGTTAGTCTGGATCTGTAAAAGCAGCAAAGAGTCCTGTGGCACCTTATAGACTAACAGACATATTGGAGCATGAGCTACTGCACATGGCTAAGCAAACAGAACAAACCCCCAATCCCCCCTGTGCTTTGGGAGCCAGTTTTGCGGTGGGAATTCTGTAGTGCCAAGTCCTGCAGCGTCGCCTGTGGGATTTCCACAAGAGCATCCAGGCAGGGGAGCCCAGGGGGCAAGAGGGGCAATTTGTCCCGGGCCCCACAGGGGACCCCACGAGAGTTTTTTGTGAGCTTGTGAGCTCCCCTCTCCGGCCACACGGGGGCAGCACTAATGGTCTCATCTAAATTTGACCCTTCAGAGCGCAGATTATAACCCAGGAAACCAAATCCTTCCCCAAACTGACAGTTGAAGCGGAAGCTCCCCTTGGAAAGATCAAGATTTTTGCCTTTAAAAACAAGGAAAATGTGCATTGTTCTCTTCTGTCTACAGCGAGAGATTGAAGAAGCTCAACTGATTTCATTGACTGGAGGTTAAGAGGGGATTTAATCACTGTTTTTAAATACACAGTTTAAAAATTCCCAGCGGGGGGAATATCTGATTTTAAACGGTTCTTTAATTCACCAGACAAAGGTTGAACACGACCCCATTGGTTTGCAGTCAATGTCACAAAATGCCAATTGGAAATTACCATTTTTTAACCATGAGGCTGATTATCTAGTGGAACAAGCTCCGCACAGGATTTGGTTAAATCCCCATCACTGCCGTGTGTAAATGAAGACCGCAGCTCTTGCTGCAAGACACCTGGTGTGTGGGTGTCCCTGTTCCTCCTTCAGAAACTCTGGTACATGGTGCTTCCCTCCTCCCAGTTCAAGATCCCCATCATGTGGGTGCTCCCATCCAGGATCTCTGGTGGGTGTCTCTGTCCCCCACCCCATGAACTAGCTCCAGTGTGTGGTTTCCCCTGCCTGCCCCCATCTGGGATCTGTGGGAGTCTCTGTTCCCCTTTTCAAGATCCGTGTTGCTTGGGTGCGTCTCTCCCCCCCAAGTCAGAATCCCCAGCGTGTGGGTGCTCCCATCCCCCCCTCCAGGCTCTGCGGGGGGTGTCTGTATAAAAAGAGACCATGTCTCACTGTCTTGGCCAGGCTACACTGCAGGGGCTATTCACAGGTGTGATCCCACTACTGATCAGCACGGGAGTTTTGACCTGCTCTGTTTTCGACCTGGGCCGGTTCACCCCTCCTTAGGCAACTCAGGGACCCCAAGCTTCCCTGGGATCACCATATTGATGCCAAGCTTAGTGCAGACACCTGATCGGCACAGCCCCCTGCAGCCCAGAACTCCTGAGCTCAAGTGATCCGCCAGTCTCAGCCTCCCCAGGTGCTGGGATCACAGGCACCAGCCACAGGGTCTGGCTTGTTTTGCTGCCTGGCAGCTGGAGCTTTAAACTCTGCTTGTGAGCTCTGTGCCTGGGCCAGACGGGGACAGCCTGGAACTGGGAAATGCTCCTGCTTCCCCCGCCCCGTCTCATGTCGAGCTGCAGGCTCCTCTGTCCTCCCAGGTAAGATCCCGGATGTTTCGGTGCCCCCATCCCCCGCCCAGGTGTCCGGGTACCTCTGCCCCCCATACAGAATCCTGGGTGTGTGGGTGTCCGTCCCTCTGCAGAGGATCCCGGAGTGTGGATGCTCTTGTTCCCCCCCACAACATCCTGGGTGTGTGGGTGCCACTCTCCCCATCAGTAGATCTCTGGTGGGTGGGTCCCCAGGGTGTGAGTGCTCCCATCCCCTGATACAGGCTGGGGGGGGGTATAACTGGCTCTCCCTGTCCTGCCCAGGCGGTGCTACAGCAGCTGTTCACAGGGGCAGCAACCCCACTGTCACCCTGCAGCTTTAACCTGCTCCAGGGGTGACCTGCTTCACCCTCCTGTGGGAGCCTGGGGACCCCGAACTTCCCAGAATCACCTGATTGATGCCGAGCTTAGCGCAGACACCGGCTCAGCCTGGCAGGGAGCTGCCCTGAGCCCTGACAATCAGCTTCCCTCCGCCTCCTGCTGCACAGCAAGGGTCGCACGCGAGAGGCTTCGTGCCCAGTTTGTCCAGGAGTGACCCAGGCTCCAGCTGTAAACTCTGCTGGTCAGTTCTAATCTTTGGCCACACGGGGGCGGCACTAACGGTCCCATCTAAACGCTGTTTGCGTTCGACCCTTCGGATCGCAGATTCTAACCTGCGGACAGATCTCTGAGTGCAGCCAAATCCCTCCCCAAACTGAACATTGAAGCAGCAGCTCCCATTGGAAAGATCAGGATTTTTGCCTTTAAAAACAAGGAAAATGTCTACAGCGAGAGACTGAAGAAGCTCAATTGATTTCATTGACTGGAGCTTAAGAGGCGAGTTAATCACTGGTTTAAATACGTTTTACAAATTCCCAGAGGGGGGAATATGTGATTTAAAGGGTTCTTTAATTCACCAGACAAAGACTGAACAAGACCCCATTGGCTCGCAGTTGATGTCAGAAAATCCCACCTGGAAATGACCATTTTTTAACCGTGAGGCTAATTATCTAGTGGAACAAGCTCCGCAAGGGAGGTGGTAAATTCCCCATCACTTGCAGTTTGTAAATCAAGACCGCAGCTCTTGCTACAAGACACCTGGTGTGTGGGTGTCCCTGTTCTGTGTTTCGGGATCCCTGGTACATGGTGCCTCCCTCCCACCAGTTCAGGATCCCCACAATGGGTGCTCCCATCCCCCCATACAGTCTCTGCGGGGGCGGGGGGTGTATGAAAAGAGACCATGTCTCACTGTCTTGCCCAGGCTACGCTGCAGGGGCTATTCACAGGCGCGATCCCACTACTGATCAGCATGGAAGTTTTGACCTGCTCCGTTTCCGACCTGGGCCGGTTCACCCATCCTTAGGCAACCTGGGGACCCCAAGCTTCCCAGGGATCCCCATATTGATGCTGAGCTTAGTGTGGACACCCGATCGGCACAGCCCTGTCGAAGAAAAACTAAGTTCTCGCTTTTTGATCAGAATGTAAAATGCAGCCAGCAGCACTCCAAGAGTGCTTCTCGGTTCTCGATGCCGCCTCTTGGATCTTAGCCAGATCGTCAAGGGAGGCCAGTGAAGGCTGCTCTATCAGTACACAGGAATGTACAGCCTGAGGTGCAGAAAGAGCCGCTGCTTTAGCTGCAGAGTCAGCCAGAGCATTTCCACGGGTAACTTCATCATGAGGGGTCTTGTGAGCAGTACATTTAACAACAGCTATAGCTTTAGGCAACAAAAGAGCATTCAAAAGAGCAGATACATAAAAACCATTCTTAATAGGAGAACCAGTGGATGTAAGGAAGCCTCTATATTTCCAAAGCAATCCGAAATCATGAACTACTCCAAAAGCATAACGAGAATCCGTATAGATAGTGACCGTTTGATCTCGAGCCAGAACACAAGCTCGAGTCAAAGCCACAAGTTCAGCTACTTGAGAGGAAAACACTGAAGAAAGGAAAGCACTTTCAACAACAGCACAGGTAGTGCAGACAGCATAACCAGCAACTAATTTACCCTTAGAATCTCGCAAACACGAGCCATCCACAAAGTAAAGGAGATCAGGATTTTGCAAAGGCACATCCAGTAAATCATCCCTAGGACGAGTAAGAACAGATGTTACAAATACACAATCATGCGGGTCTCCATCCTCAGGCCCAGGCAACAAAGAGGCTGGATTAAGAACAGGGCAACGAGCCAAAGTAATATGAGATGAAGAAAGCAAAATCAGCTCATATTTGATAAGACGAGAAGCGGATAAATGCTGTGTTTTAGATTTCAACAACAGCGCAGCTACAGCATGTGGAACACACACAATCAAAGGAGAGCCTAATACAATAGATTCAGATACCTGAACAGAAAGGGCCGCGGCCGCCACAGCCCGTAAACAAGGGGAAAATCCTACCGCCACAGCGTCCAGGGCAGTACTGTAGTAAGCAATTGGACGGTGTTTGTCTCCGTGCTTTTGCGTTAGTACAGCCAAAGCAAACCCATTACGCTCATGACAGAAAAGAGTAAATGGTTTAGTATAATCAGGAAGTCCCAGGGCCGGAGCAGTAGATAGTCTCTGTTTAATAGCAACAAAAGCGCTCTCAGCCTCTGGGAGCCAAGGAAGAGGCTCAGGGGTACCAGACTTAGTCAGATCCTGTAAGGGTTTAATCACTGTTGCATAACCTAAAATCCACTGTCTGCAGTATCCAGTCATGCCCAGAAAAGTACGCATTTGAGAAATAGTACCAGGCCTAGGCATATTTAAAATAGCAGAAATACGAGAGTTTGATAAATGACACTTGCCATGAGAAATATCATGACCAAGATAATGAACCTTGGGTTGACACAGTTGGAGTTTTTCCTGGGATGCTTTGTGACCTTTGGCAGCTAAAGCAGTTAAAAGTGTCAGAGTATCAGTTTTACAAGAGTCAAAAGAGAAAGACGCCAGCAAAAGGTCATCCACATACTGTATAAGTACTGATTTTCCAGGGAAAACCACATCATCCAGATCCTTCTTCAGGATCTGAGAAAACAGGGATGGAGACTCAGTATACCCTTGGGGTAACCTGGTCCAGGTATACTGACATCCTTTATAAGTAAAGGCAAACAAATACTGACTATCTGGGTGAATTGGAATAGAAAAAAAAGCTGAACACAAATCCACAACAGTAAAATAAGTGGCTGACGGTGGAATACAAGAAAGAATTGTAGCTGGATTTGGAACCACAGGAAAAGAAGGCAAAACCACAGCATTAATAGCGCGAAGGTCTTGAACAAACCGATAGGTGTCCCTTCCTGGCTTCTTTACAGGAAAGATAGGAGTATTACAAGAACTAATAGTGGGAACAATAATACCTTGTTGTAATAAAGATTCTATAACTGGAGCTATGCCTGCCACTGCTTCAGGACGCAGTGGGTATTGTGGAATCCTTGGCAAAATCTTAGCAGGGTCCACAAGAATTTTAACCAGTTCGGCAGTTCTAATCTGTCCCACCTCATTTGCATGATGAGACCAGAGATGGGGGGGCACTTGTGACAATAAATGCACAAGGTCAGGGCTGAGAGGTGACTTCGATGCAGCTGGCTCGGATATATGGAGTGTGGCCAACACCAGGTTTGTATTCTCATCAGAAACCTGTAAGAATACGCCATCTGGTGTACAGTAAATGGTACAACCTAAGTTACACAACAGATCTCTTCCCAGCAAATTCACAGGAGAAGAAGGACTGAGTAGAAAGGAATGCTTATCTTCTAGAGGGCCAAGAAAAACTTCGAGGGGTACTGTGACAGGATGCGAAACAGGACAGTTTGAAATGCCCACAGCATTAACAGACAAAGTGGACAAAGGAACAGAGGGAAACTCTGAGGATCTCAGAGCAGACCTGCTGGCCCCTGTGTCCACAAGACAAGTAACAGATTTTCCAGCAATATTACAATCAACAAATGGGCCTTCTTGATTAATAGGAATTAAAGAATTCATGATGCAGTTACGTTCCCTCAGGCTGTCCTAGAAAGGGGTTCCTTGTGGGGAAAAAACAGGCGCTTCAGGATTTGGGAACTGAGTAGGATTTTGATCTAATCGATTTGGACACTCATTCCTCCAGTGTCCCTCCTGACCACAAAAGTGGCATGCAGTGCTCCCAGTCGGGGCAGGATTCTGGGCAGGATATGAGGAACCCCTTCCCATACCTCTCCCACGACCTCGTCCCCGTCCTCTTCTCATTCCCCCACGACCCCTGTTCTGATAAGTTTGTAACTGTAAAGCCATAAGTTTTGTTTCACTACTTTCTTTCTTCTGGTCTATGCAAGCAGTACAATGATTGGCAACTGTCACCAATTCGGAAAGGGGTTTAGTTTGCCAGCCAATACAAATAGTTCTTAATGGTTGCTGAACTTTTGGCAAGAGTCCCTGAACAAAAGCAGCTCCTACCGCTTCCCTGACATTATCAGCTGGATCAGTAATTCCCGAATGCTGTTCAAAGACCTTTGTTAGTCTATCAAGATAATCAGCAGGGGATTCTCCCTTATTCTGTTTACAATTCGCAATTTTAGTCCAATCTGTTTTCTTAGGACAAACTTCTGAAATAGAGGTCAAGAGACGATTCCTAGCCTCTGTCAAATCATCCCCAATACCAGGGTCGGCATCAGGCCAAGCTGCCTGTCTGTTAAGCCGTTGCTGAACTTCAGCTGGCAGTACAGCTCGTAAAAGTTGATTAATATCCGCCCAAGATGGATTATAGCACTGAATCACTGTCTGGAGCTCTTCTCTAAACTTTACTGGCTCCTCCCTGATTTTAGGAAATTCTTTTACCAAGTTTCTAAGATCGCCAGGTGTCCAAGGGGCATGTACCTTAACTAACCCCCCTACAGCTCCAGCTCCAGGCAAGTCTCTTAAAGGAGCCTGGAGTGCCTGTGTCGTGCTTCTAAGAAAGTAGCCGGCATTATTAGCAGCAGAAGCAGGGTTAACCGGACTACTGGTGTCAGTCAGTAGGGAAGAAGATAATTCTTCCGAAGAAGGAGAATGAACAACTTGTGCAGTTGATACTTGCGGCGGCGATACTACCACTGCCTGCATATTCCGAGAAGGGGGGGCCGTGGGAGGAACCGGCTGTGGCTGTGGAATGCTGCTAAAAAAATCCACTATGTCTTCAGTAGCCTCCTCCTCACTTTCAGGTTTAACTAATTGAGGATAAAGAGAAGCAGAGGGCTGCACTGGAGCAGGAAGACATTTGGATGTCTTACATTGAAGTTTTAAATCCTGTACTTCAGTTTTTAATTTTTCTTGCGAGTCCTTCAGACTCCGCACCCGAGACTCATGGAGTCTCTTTGTTGCTTCCTCCCACCAAGACAGAAACTGCTCGCACTGCGCAGCAGAGGCGTGTGATTTAAGGGTTTCTCTGAGGTATGTAAGTTTATCTAACTCAAAGGTACCTTCTAATGGGCATTGTTTAAATGAATTTTCACGCATGTACAGATTCCAATCATTTAAATACCTGCAGGTTTTAGGACCATAATGTACGTACATGTAATATGCTGGGGTACCCTTAGGGGGTAAGGTGGAAAGTTTAGACTGTTCCCCCCCCATTTTCCAGTCACACCAACTGAGGGGGTCCCTGTCCGCGCTAGCGGATCAGAATCTAAGAATCCCTCCCTACAGGGTACTCACATACAGGAGAGACTCACAAGAAAGACTACGACCCTCTTACACCTCCTTTCAGCAAAGAGCGTCGACTAGTCTCTGGGAGATAAAGCCGCGTACTCTAATTGCTTCCAGGGAGACGATCAGATTGTCAGTAGCCCACACAGAAGGGAAAGGGGAGGGAAGATGGGTTCACACACTCCTAGACCCAGGCAGCTTCCTCGCCGGACTATGCCAAGCTGAGTCAGCCCACCATGGGTCGGATCTCCTAAAGATCCACTAGTTACCAGGCTTGCGTTAGAGCAGTCCTGATCATTAGCTTCCGCTTCACAGGGTACTCTGGGCGTCTTCCGATAACGATCAGTCACACTGGTGTACACACACACACACACCAAGGCCTCTTTTCCTCTTTTTAACCCTTTTTTAACCTTTTTATCTCTTTAAAAAAATTTTTTTTTTTTTTAACCAAGATGCATCGTTACCTGGTCCGGACCAATACCATGAGGCGGTATGACAACCCCTCTTGAGGCGGTAAAAACCCCTCAGCACCGGTGCATTCTAATGCATTTACCTATGCATTACCTGTTGGCCAACTCAGCAGTTCCTAGTACTGCTATAAACTAACCTTATTGGGGCCTCTCCCCAATACCACTCTGCATTTGATCCTGCTGCACAGTCAATAAGTTCAGATGGCGTGAGCCCAGCAGAAACAGACGTCCCCCACAGACAGTCCTCCTCCGATACCCCAATAGAGATTTCAAAAGGTCTCTTACCTCTATTGTGGCGCCATGGGGTTCGAAGGGGAATGATCCGTAGCAGCCGTCTGTGTGTCCGTGGGCGTTGCCATCCCGGACGAGCCCCCAAATTGTCGAAGAAAAACTAAGTTCTCGCTTTTTGTTTGGGTGCAGCAAAATTAAATACTTTATTTATTTCTCTAGTGAGCACAAGAGGGAGAGAGTGTCAGGAACTGGGTTGCCCCTTGTCCCGGACGGATCTCTCTCAATTAGTAAACAATCATAGCAATTATTTATACCTTTGTTACAGACAGTGGCTAGCAAACCTGGAGACAGTAAAAGTAAACATTTGCATTTGTTTATACATAAGCCTATTCGCTATCTTATTTGTCTTCAATACTAGAACAGAAAACAAAACTGCAGTTTACAAGGTCGTAATGACTCTTCACACAATTCTCTCTGTACCACATTAAGATCCCTTCAAACCTTCATTAATTAATTCTTGGCCTCCACAGCCCCCTGACCAGGCCAGAGAGAGCAGCAGGTTTCCCGTATTGTTTCTTGCTCTTGTTTTCTTGACTAGTTTCTCCTCTGCACCAATTTCCTCTTTTGCTTTGTGAGCCTGCCTAGCTCAGTTAGCAGAGCATCAGACTTTTAATCTGAGAGGCCAGGGTTCAAGTCCCTGGTCAGGTGATAAACTACTTCCCAAGATCTTACACTTTCTTGCTGGAGTCCTCTTTTTCTCTGCAGGATTTTCCCTTTCCTCAGAAGGGCCTTTTTGTGTGTGGGTTTGAAGGGGCAACTTCCTGACAGCCCCTCTGTCCTTGCAGCCTGGAGGAATAAAGGCCTCTGGGCATAGAACATGTTCCTTCCCTGCACACACACACACAGAATATCCCTAAGGAATTAGAATCACCTGCTGCCTTCCCCTGTCCTGCTGGATCCCCAAATGAAGATGCTCTTCAGCCTAAACCCATGTCCCCTCTTTTCCCAGTGCCCCTCAATCCCAACCCTCAGTCCCTCCTATGCTCACTGCTCCTCACTCCCAACCGGAGCCTGCTCCTCTTCACCCTTCTCCTGTGTCCCAACCCACAGCCCCCTCCTATTCCCAGTGCCCCTCAATCCCAACCCACAGACCCCTCCTATTCCCAGTGCCCCTCAATCCCAAACCACAGCCCCCTCCTATTCCCAGTCCCCCTCAATCCCAACCCACGGCTCCCTCCTTCCCTCCAGCAGCAGGTGCTTCAGACCCCCTCAGGAAGATTTTCTTGCAAGGTTTCGTGTATGAGGCTGCATGTGGATTTTACAGTATGTTGGAAATAGGTTGGGTTGTTTGCCGAAATGATCACGTTTGGCTGGTGTTGGATTCCCAGTCTCCTTGTTATAGGGGCAGGAGAAATAAAGGGTTGTTATCCTTGTTGTGTAAATCGAGGGCAGCACAACTGTGCTTGGCAGACCCTGATTGAGGGACTTACCCTCAGTTCAATAGCACTTGCTAGGCAGGGGACAGGGGTTCCAAAGCCAAGTGGGCTGGGGTCTGGGTCCCAATACTAAAATTTAGGTGTTAGACCAACTTTAGGACAGGGTGGCTGTGGAGGGATGAGTGAGTCCCTAAACAACATAGTGAGTACGGGGCCTTCTTATTTTCCCCCTTTTCCACCCAGGATGGCAGGTGAACTGTACAGAGGCACTGTTGGAAAAATGAGCAAATATAGACAGGCCTGTGAGCAAGACTGAGCAAGACTAGGCCCTTGAGTATAAGTAAAATCAAGGCCCTGAAACATAAACAGGGAGAAAAAGCCTGTGTCAGCTAGTGCTTATCAGCCCACGCTTGGTGTGACATGTATGCAGCTGCCTTCTCATGCGTGTAGCCACAAGTATTTAGAATAATGGGTCAAACGGGATATCTTATGTCTTCCTTACAATGATAAATGTATCCGCAACAGCTGCACCCTTATCATGATGAATGCATCCATGACAGCTCCAAGTATCTTGTTCCTTTTTGATTAATATATGTATACTATGTACTTCATTATTCCCTATAGGCATAGCTACAGGTGCCTAAGGTCAGCCAAATAAAGTAAATACAACGTCAATAAAGTTGTTTGTTTCGGGGTATAAAGGTGGGCTCGTTCGGCCATGTCGGGTGTGTCTCTCTCTCTGGCACTAGCCGAGAGGAGAACACCCGTTCAGCTGATTGATCAATAAAGATAATGGTACTCGTCTCTCTGATCCTCCGTGCCTCCTTGGTGTAATTAGGTACTGTTGTGGAAAAATCGACCACACCTTTGAATTTTGGATCAGGCAGCCGGAGGCACTTTTATTATAGTACAAGCATGCATGCAGGGAGAGGGTTAAGCTCCCCTCTGCCTGTTACAAATTTTACCAAGCTTATAAAGGTTAAAACCGCAAATTAGCATTTACTTAAAAGTTCCTTATTTGGGAGTATCAATTGTACCATTAGCAAGCTACTTCAGTTTTCTCCCATATATGGTGTTTCCTTTTATTGTTTCTGGGCAGTTTTCGTTGGTGGTCTGCCAGTCTTAAGACCCTTTCTTTGTGGTTACATTATACAGGCTAAAATTCATAAAGCAATCTAAAAACAAGCTGAACACTCCTTTCTTATTTCCTTCTTTTGGTTCCTCATTTTCCCTGAATGCCCTCTGTACAGATAAACATATTAAAAGCAGAAATGCAAACCTTGGCTTTATATATAACAGTTATCTAGACTATAGGCCTTTGGGCCTAATACAATAAATGCTGCAAGCAAATAATAACCTATGCTGGACAGGTGGGGCAAATTTTCCCTATCATTCCCTCCTTTTTGATGCCAATATTTCCTTTGGCATCAACATATTAAATTTGGATTTGCATTAATTCCTGAATTTCGGAATCAACGACTTCGGTTTCCCGGGGGTTTTCTAAGGAGTTACATTTATTAACGGAAGGCATGTTTAGGTAATTATAAAAATGGGAGTCAGGAGAACAGGGGTCTACATCTAATCCTCTTAATGGGACAAGGGCTATTTAATGAGGGGGTTTTAAGGGCCATAAAATTCATTAACAATCATAAGCTTCACTTGCTCTTATACATTAAAGCTAACAGGTTTAGGACTAGGCAAGCAATAATAAATGCATCCATTACAAAAGCAACAATAACATAACCCCATACCAAACAATAATAATAAAACAATAACATTCCTATGGCAATTAAAACAAAACACAAAACATCATATTTTGTATATAAAATAAACCCTATAGGCTATATAAAAAGCATTATTTTTAATTTGATATATATTCTAAAATATATAAATTTGCCATTGAAGTTCAGAAATTTTGTACTTTTGGTAAGACTACAAACAAATTCTGGAACCAGTCAGGCACTAGGGTAATCCAGCTAAAGGGCATTTAAGGATCTAAGGGTATCTAAAGGATTAGTTACAAAATTACTCTTTTTAGGCCAAATACAATATATGACTGCCTGCAGCAGTGATAAGATTAAATGTATGTCTTGTAAATGGTGGTCTCTACAAGCACACAACTATCATTAGCTTAGAGAAGCAGGTGTCCTGTCAGGATAGTTTCTTGTTCTATACCCTTCCAACAAAAGTTATCATTAACTGTGACAACTTCTCCTGGCTTCAGTTTACATACACACTAAAGCTGTGGGGGTTCTAATGGTGAGAGCGTCCATTGGTTTCCTATCCTAATCCAAATATTGTTATTTTACGAGCACTGACTATGAATTGGCTAGGCATATCAGGTGGCTTGATTTCCCAAATGTCTTGGTGAATCACCCAATCTTACATGCATCCTTCCCACGGGCCTGGCAGGATTTGGTATGTGGAAGCCCACACTTCCTTTAACCGGTCCATATGCTTGGAAGGAGCACTGTGAATGCACACACTTTTACCCAGAAAATTTCCAATTATGTCTCTATGACCACAGGTCAGATGGTACTCCTGAGATGTCTGTAAGGGCCGTGGGCCAAGCCTGGTGCTCAAGATCACTCTGAATGGCCATGAGCTGGTCATTCAGGAAATCCCGAACTTCTGAGCATGCCTGATCCCACTGCAATGCCTTCCCAGCATCAGAGACACGCTGGATCATACGGCTAAACACGCTTTGGGTGATGACACTAAGGGCGGAGATTAAATGCAGTTCTCCAACCCCAGCCCCGACCCCAGTGATCTGTGCCTCGGAAATAAATCCTGCCGCTTGTTCCAATTGTCCCAATCTGCTTTCATATTGATGGGGCTTATAAACACTCCAAGCGGAGGCAACACTAACTGCCCCTTTCCACAATGTGTTAGCAAGATCCCTCCTTTTTGTAGACTTACGAATCCAAACGCGTTGTAACAATAGTGGGACGGCCTCCCCCCCGGGAACAATTAGGATAAATGGCGGCAAATTGAAAATGAGTTAAAGGCAATATAAACCTAATAGTCCCTAATGTGGCATTAAGTATAGTCCATTTAAATCCCTCGGGGTCAATAGTTTCTAAGGTTTCATACCACAACTGCTGGGGGTGGACTTGGACACCCTGCTTGGATGTGGTCTTGTTAATAGTATGTGTGGGGGTCAACTGGATAAAAGTACATGTAATAAAATGGATATGTACAGTTCCCAAAGGTTCCCACTCCACTATCCGTTGATAGAGGTGGCCTTAAGCGAAAAAAAAAATAATTTGGTTGAACAATAAGAGAATAAATTGTTAATAAGACAGGGCCTAGGCCATGTAAAATTGTCAAAGGTCATTTTCTTTTCCCGGTGGGGATGGGGATGGAGTGTAGGAACAATTTTTCTAGTTGGGGCTGATGGAAGAAAAGGTTTAGGTTCTGACAACAATTCGGGGATAGTTTGATATGGGTATGGTACTTGGCCAATTTTTTATATCATTAATGGTCAAAGGCTTAGTTCCCTTCTTTACCTCAGCCGACCGCGCTATCCTTTTCTTTTTTCTAGGGCTGGGCATGGCTTCGTGGGTGGGGTTGGTTTTGTTTTGCACAAGGTTGGTTTGGTCTTCCGTAGGGGGGACCTAAAGATGTTATAGGGATCGGGGTGACGGGAGCACTAGCTTTCCCTGGTATCAAAAAAACCATAAGGGTATCATGAAAATTTAAAAGCAACAAAAAAAAACATGGTTACACAGATAAACCAAAGAGACGGCATAAGCTACTTTCGCACCATGGCTGATTCTTTGATTTTTGCTCTGGGATCAGCCATTGCAATAAGTCTTTTAACAGATCGGAAATAAGTCTTTTCCTAGTTTTCCTTTAGAGTCTTTTTCTGAGGTTATATCTTGGCTCCTTTTCCTGAGGCTCAGGTGTTAAAGGGTTTTCTACTAGATTATAGTCCCTTTTAGTGAATTAGTCTTGAACCTCAGGAACGAAGGGTGCCGTAGTGGGATCCAAAGGTGGGGTAACCTTTTTACAGTGAGAGGCGTGGACCCAACGTGGGAATCCCTGGTACTTGACCGCCATGTGAGTAACCAACAGCACCTTGTGATGGCCCTTCCACCGAGGTTCCAGGGAGGATTTCCGCTGGTGCACCTTAAGGTAGACCCAATCTCCTGGCTGCAACGGGTGGCATGAAGTATCCGCAGGTTCAGGAAGGGTGTCTTTAACAAGTTTCATTTTCAGGTAGTTTTGGCTAGCTTCCGCAAGCTATTCTTCGAGATTTCGTAGTCTTAATTCACTTAGCTGTCCGGCAGTGAGGCGGCAAGGGAGAGGTTACTAGCACAATCACCTTGCTTGCTTGGAGGCTTTATTATGTCCTTAGGTGGAGAGGTTGTTTTCTCAGCAAGATTCAAAGGCTCAGTGGGTCTGTCAGCCGACAAAGGAAAGGTTGCCACATTTTTACCTTGTCCTTCACTCCTGCTGTTTAGAAGGAGCAACAACGCCAGAAGGAAGGATAGACCGATCATCAGTCGGAGAGCCATTACAGTGAGAAACATGGGCAGGTAGTCAGTTCTCGACACTTCACAGCGGTGTTGGCAATTAACAGGATTTGATAAGGGTCTTTCAGAATGAGGCCAGAATAGTTTCTCACTGGTGGACCTCCATGTAGATTCAGCCTTCTGGTTTCAGCAAGCAGCAGAGCTACTGTATATAAAAAGCCTAACACATTTAATTAGTCTCTGGCAATAATTAAACATTGTGTTATGTATTAAATAAATGTCCATCTAAATCAAAGCCAGCAGGGCGCTGTTGATAGTTGCATTAGGTGCCCTGGTACAAATTGTAAAAAAGCTTAATTAGGCCTTTCAATTGGGAGTGGCCTTCAAAAGGCATGTTACCATACTAGATCTGTGAAGCTGCACATAACTTATTACAATTTGTCCAATATATTAAGTTCACAATCACTGTTGCTACTCACAGGTATGCCAAAGTTTTACAGCAGTTTTGGCATTTGTCTTTTTACAGAAAATACTTTACTAAAATTAACACATACTTACAATTACAACATTTAAACATATAATTAATCTAAATAATTTTCCTTTATAAATACCCTTACTGATTGTAGGCAAAACTGAGGAATTACTCAAATTACTCCCCATATTTCCTGTATTTGTTTTATAGACAGGTCAGGTTTTAATGGTTTTTATCTTTTAACTTCTGTTTTTAAATACATGTTGATTTTTAAATGGAAAACACAATCCATTTTGGCTTTCCCTTGACAACGTAACCGTTGATTGCATAGAGCCACCTTAAGGCTTAGTGTGGGGTACTTACTACAGCTTTTATTTGCTATTTGTTACCAAAACAGATTTAAAATCTTTTACCAAAATTTTATAACACATTACATTACCTTAAGGATTAAATACTAAATTCCAAAATTAACACTAGTTTCTGTTTGTTTGTTTTTACAACCCCAAAACAACACCAATTTATTATAAAACACAGGTTGTACTTACCATATGTGGTTTTAACAAAATTTACTATCTTTTACAGTCAAATGATTTTACTTAAATAACCTCTTGCCTGGATTATTCACAGACACTCCCAAAGGAATGACTGCAAACAAACCAAGATTTTTCTTTTCATAACACCTTCTTTTAATAATTGTATATAGTTTTATTGCTTAATTTCCTCCAATAACTACAGAGTTAAGTTCCAACTTTCCTTCTTTTAACTTCCTCAAACTGCGGTTGCCTGCTTGTATGGGCCCGATCCTTTTTTTTTCTTGCTACGTTAGTTCTTTTCATGGGCACAGGCATTGTTTCACTACCAATTTAGCAAGGAGGGTGGGCCTTTTGACTGAACCCCCATTTATCTATTTATATACAGCTATTTACATACCCACATTACATCTTGATGCATTTTATTTAATAACAACATTTTTCTATGTCCGGACTTGATACAATCCTCTTTTGAGGCGATAACAACACCTCAGCACCGGTACATTATAAGAAAGAATAATAGCAGGGCTACAGACAATGGGAAAGGTAAAAAAAACAACAGCATCAACAGCATAGTAAAATTCCCTTCTCGGTCTACTTTGAGAGAGGGTTCTACTACACTTTGGGAAGTGGTCTTGCTGGGTTTAGGCAAAATTTCAGCCAGTTGGGCAGCCCCAATGTGCCCAACCTGGTTGGCATGATCAGCTCACAATGCCCGCAGGGAGGGAGAGACCTTCACCAGCTGTTCCTGTTGCAACGAGGAAGGGCCGGGGTCGGTCTGCTCCTGTAGAGTATCCTTCTGAAAACCTGCCAGGACCTCATTGTGAGCGGGATCAGACACATCCAGATACACACCATTTGGTGATTACAGAATTTAATTCACAAAACAAATCTTTTTGATATTTCTTACCCTCGGGGCCTGTGGGGGCTGGGCAGCAGCTTCCTATCTACTTCCTAGGACCATAATTTGGGTATATATACGTGGCAGGAGTGCCCTTCTCTGGCATGGGAATCTGCTTAGATTCCCCCATGCCCCCATTATGGATACCGGGCAGACAATTACAACCCAGCTGACAGGCATCCCTAAAGGGCTAAATATAAAACACCTAACAGACATGCTAGCACAGTAGACAAAACACACAATAAAACATACCACATTTACCATGTGCCCTTCCGCCCCTGTCACCATCAGTCAGGGTGTAACTCTTAATTATTTCAGGATTCACTGACACACCTACGGGCTTTTAGCTCCAATTACTGGCAGCTAGTTTTACGGCCCCTCCACTGTCTGCCTATTACTGACGAGAGCCTTGGCCAACCTTATCTCTAGGGCCACTCTGGGGTTACTCACTTCCCAGGGTCCATAGTGGCTTCTACCTCGGAGGGGGTTCTAACCCCAAACCTATAACCAACACAAAACAACCTTCACAACACAGGCATGGCGTTGACAAGGAGTGCACCCCTGAGGTGTACAATCTTGTCAAGGTCAAAACTTCCCTCCAGGGGAAACTGCAGGGTTGGATCATCTCTGGTATACCAATTCCATTTCTTTAAGTATTTAACAGTCGACTGATTATAATTTAAATACCTATATGCAGCAGGCGTGCCTTTGGGTGGGAGCGGAAGGTCTTTTGACCCTCGGTTCCCCATACTCACTCCAGCTCGGTTTCACGCAAGCCAATCACACAAGGAATGCTTATTAGGACTGCCCCGGTTCTATCACCAGTGGCCCACTGACCTGCCCATGGCAGGAACACAAGGGAGCAGGTTCCGAGGCTCGGGATACCGCCTCTGCCAAACCTACAGGGCAAGCGGGTAATGGGGGCGGGCTAACAGAAAAGCCCGTGGTCTCCGCACGTCTCTCTTCAGCCCTGAGCACCAGCCTTCAAGCCAACGGTGCTGCAGCAGCTTCCGAGCCGACGGTGCAGTTTCCCTGGGGCTTCCCTCCTCTCCGAGAAGGGAAGGGAGCTTATAGCTCCTGGGGGGAAACAAAGGGACCCTGCGGCCTTCGGTGAAGGCAGTGCTCAAAGAGCGGTCACAGGATCATGGGGACGTGGAGAGGGAAAAGGGTAACGGGACGGGGGACGTACATGCACCTCGACTGGTTAGCCACTCACCAAGGCCTGCCAGTCGGGGAAGCTTCCACAGTCTCTCTTCAAGCAGGGTTGTGGGGCTTGCTTTCAAGACACTCCCGGTCATGAGCTTTCGCTTCGCAGAAGGTTCGGGGCATCTTCCCACAACCGACAATCACACTGGCCGCATGGCCTTCACACATACAGGCACGTTCCTGGCACAGTCGCCAGGGCGAATACTGCTCTGGTCCCTCCCGACCTGGCGGCTCCGGGACCCCCGAACCCCTAAAAAGGCGATCAGTTCCCTCGGATGAAAAGGAGCGCGGGTCCGAGGCTTGAGCTTGCCGGCACTTCCAAACAACCAACCAACCAACCAACTCCGGACTCGTTACCACACCGGGATTTACACGGGTCAAATCAACCTCAAGAAAAGGCGTCCGGCCTGCCTGATGTTAAAAGTTCAGATCCAGCTTGTGACTTACCCCAAGCCGGAGCCTACGGATCAGTCCTCCTCCAGACCCCTCCAGAGATTTCAAAAGGTCTCTTACCTTTCAGATGGGCCCGGGGTCTGGAAGGGAACCGCCCGCGGTCCTCCGATTCAGGGATGCCATCTGTGGATCCCGGACGAGCCCCCAAATTGTTGTGTAAAAATCGACCACACCTTTGAATTTTGGATCAGGCAGCCGGAGGCACTTTTATTATAGTACAAGCATGCATGCAGGGAGAGGGTTAAGCTCCCCTCTGCCTGTTACAAATTTTACCAAGCTTATAAAGGTTAAAACTGCAAATTAGCATTTACTTAAAAGTTCCTTATTTGGGAGTATCAATTGTACCATTAGCAAGCTACTTCAGTTTTCTCCCATATATGGTGTTTCCTTTTATTGTTTCTGGCCAGTTTTCGTTGGTGGTCTGCCAGTCTTAAGACCCTTTCTTTGTGGTTACATTATACAGGCTAAAATTCATAAAGCAATCTAAAAACAAGCTGAACACTCCTTTCTTATTTCCTTCTTTTGGTTCCTCATTTTCCCTGAATGCCCTCTGTACAGATAAACATATTAAAAGCAGAAATGCAAACCTTGGCTTTATATATAACAGTTATCTAGACTATAGGCCTTTGGGCCTAATACAATAAATGCTGCAAGCAAATAATAACCTATGCTGGACAGGTGGGGCAAATTTTCCCTATCAGTACGCTCCGGGGGGAAAACGAGCCCTTTTGGCTAACAAATTGGCGACTCCGCCGGGACTTCTCTCCCTGTAGGGGGCGCGACCGGCGGCCGAGGACGGCTCAGGAGAGTGGCCACCTTGAGCTGTTGGTTTGCTCGAGCTCCGGGTCGCCGCAATCGGCCGGGACGGCTGCGCCCCCTCCATAGAGAACTCCAGCAGACACGGAGGCAAGACAGTACCAGAAGAGGGGAGTCCACCTGCCGGACGCGGCCACTCCGGGCGCGGTAAGTGCGTTTACCTCCTGGGTTTGAGGATTAACGCCCCGGAAGTGAGGTTTGGGACTTTGGGCCCCTAATGGTAAAAGAGTGTGGGTAAAAGTTTTCTGGTTAAGGTACCTAAGTCCAGGCACGGCAAATGAATAATTCCACTAACTCCACTAGCTCGGGGACCGTGCTGAGCGAATATTGGATTGTGAATACTACGCTTTTGTGTTTATTTCTGATAGGAGTGCTTGTGTTTTACATTGTACTGACAACTTGGAAACCACGATTGCGATAGCCTGGTCTAGGACTTAAACCGACTCTAGCCGCACCAAGACTTCCGCGAGGGGAATTTCCCCCAGGACCGGAATATCTTGAAAGCAAGGGGAGTTGGTCAAACCCGTGACCAGGTTAACTAGACGCCTAGGTGTAATGGGGTCCGGACAGAGTATGTCTACCTGGACACCCCTAGGCTGTATGTTGGATAACTGGCCGGCGTTTAGACACCAGGCTGATTATGGAACTGTACTGTGTAAAGATAATCTGGAAAAGTTCTGTACTTTGGAATGGCCAACGTTTGGGGTGGAGTGGCCTGCAGGGGGAACACTCAAATTAGAAACTGTACAAGCTGTCCATAATGTTGTTACTCGGGATGGGCATTGGGACCAATATCCCTATATAGATATCTGGCAGGATCTCGTGGCCAACCCCCCTCCATGGCTGCGGGAGTGCAGAGCGCAAGCTATCAGAGCCTTATTGGCCCGCGCTCCTGTTAAAAAGCCCTGTCCCCCTTATGATACCCCCCATCCGCCAGCTGTGATTCCCTCTGCCCCTGATCCAATGCCCCCTCCTCCCTTATATCCTGGTCTCCCAGTTTTAGCAGCCCCAGCACCTGCTCCCCCTTCCCCGAAGGAGGAAGCCCCAGCCGCAGAGGTAGAGGGTGAGCGGCCCGTCCCAGCGTCCTCTGATCAGTCCTCGGTATCAGACCGCACCAGAAATAGACTTAAGGCTAAGGCAAGCCTCACGACTGAGGGAAAAAGGAGCTCAGTGTTTGTTGCCCCTTTTGGGAGCACCCGTAGCAAGGGTAACCCAGTACTCGAATTACCCTTAAGGGAAACTGTAATTCCTGGTGGTGAGGCGGGCGCTGGTGTCCTAACTATGGTATATGTCCCCTTCACCACTAGTGATCTGTATAATTGGAAGCACCAGAATCCCCCGTTCTCGGAAGATCCCGCCCCATTAACAGCAGTGTTTGAGACCTTGATCTCGGCCCATAACCCTACCTGGGGTGACATGAGAATCGCTCTAAATACCTTATTGACCGCCGAAGAAAGGCATTTAGTCCTCTCAAAAGCCCGTGAACGGCTAGGTGAAACAGAAGGGGACGCGGCCAAGGTGGCAGAAATATTGCCAGAGAGCCCTCCTGATTGGGGGAATAATGCCGAGAGCCTGACTAAGCACCGTGACTATGCCACTGCTATAGTACAGGGAATGAAGCGCTGTATCAGAAAAACACCAAATTGGGCCAAGCTGTATAATATTCGACAGGAAAAGAGTGAAAATCCAGCTGCCTTTTATGAGCGCCTGTGTAACACCTGTAAGAGGTACACAGACCTCGATCCGGAGGATGCCAATGGAAAGCGGGTATTGATTCCCCTTTTCATTGGACAATCCTATGAGGACATCAGGAAAAAGTTGCAAAAATTGGATGGGGCATCGGGTAAAAATATAGAGGAACTTCTGGGGATTGCGATGAAAGTTTACGATCGCAGGGACGATAAGGAGCAAAAGAAAGGGGCTCGCGTGCTGGCGATGGCCCTAAGGGAAGCAAGAGAGGAAAAGGGGGGTAAGGCAAAAGGACGACCAGGATCATTGGGTAGAGGAAAGGGCCCCCGGTTGGGTCGGAATCAGTGTGCCTACTGTAAGGAGGAGGGAGGCCACGCCCGAGCCAGAAATGCCTCACCGGTACATATCACCCTTAAGGAAGGAAGTTGCCCAGTCCGAATCCGACAGTATCCCCTGAAACTGACCACTCGAATCGGGTTAAAACCCTTAATTCAAAAGTTCATACAATGCGGGTGGCTAAGGGAAGGCACTTCCCCATATAATACTCCGATAATGGGAGTGCCTAAACCTAATGGACAATACCAACTAGTGCAGGATTTACGGCAGGTTAATAAGCTTATAGAAGCGCCCTATCCCGTCGTCCCGAACCCCCATACGATTCTAGGACAAATACCGAGAAGCCATGGCTGGTTCTCCGTAATAGATTTAAAAGATGCTTTCTTTTCTATTCCCCTTGATCAGGAATCTCAAAGGCTGTTTGCCTTTGAGTGGGAGGATCCCGATACCCACTACAAAGCTCAGTATCTCTGGACTGTTGTTCCGCAGGGTCTCACCTGTGAACCTGAAATTTTTGGTAGCCAGCTACGGAGGGACCTCGCTCCCTTCCTAGCTCATCACCCTGCGTGCAACATAGTCCAGTACTGCAATGATTTACTTTTAAGTACTGAAACAGAACAGGCTTGTAAGGAACAAACTGTAGAACTCTTTAACTTTCTAGGGGCACAGGGATATAAAGCCTCTAGAGAAAAAGCACAATTGGTTAGACAGCAGGTTACTTTTCTGGGGTACCACCTTAGTCAGGGAAGTCGTAGTTTGAGTAACGATAGAATCCAGGCTATACTTGACAGCCCTCAGCCCCAGAATCCTAGAGAATTAAGAGCCTTCCTGGGACTGACTGGCTTTTGCCGACTCTGGATCCCTGACTATGGGGGGAAAGCCAGACCACTATACGAGGCTCTTACTAAAGAAGGTCTGTTGCATTGGAGGTGGACTAAGGAGAAAGAGAAAGCATTTCAAGAGCTTAAAAAGGCTTTAATGCAGCCTCCTGCTCTGGCTCTCCCAGATCCACGGAAGCCATTCACCCTATATGTCCACGAGAGAGCAGGGGTAGCGTCTGGGGTTCTCTGTCAAAAGTCAGGACCGACCTGGAGACCCATCGGTTATTATTCCAGGGTCTTAGACCCAGTTGCCAGGGGCTGGCCGGCTTGCTTGCGAGCTGTTGCAGCAACTGCTCTCCTTGTACAGGAAGCCGAAAAATTAACCCTGGGTGGAGATACTGAAGTCGTGGTACCTCACGGGGTGCCTCAGATACTAGGGACAGGGGCTGGGGACAGACATTTAAACCCCAGTCGACACACTAAATATGAGGTGGGACTTCTACTAGCCCCCAATTTAACCTTTAAAACCATTAGTTCTCTCAATCCAGCTACTTTACTGCCTGATCCCCAGGTCCCCCGTGTTACTGAACCAACCCATGACTGTATCGAAGTCTTACAACAAGAAACTAAACCCCGTCCCGACCTCTCAGATGTGCCCTGGCCCAACCCTGATATCGAGGCATATGTAGATGGTTCTAGTTACGTACTAGATGGGAAACGATATACAGGAGCGGCAGTAGTGATTAAGAACCAGGAAGTGGTGCATCAATTTAAACTTAGCCCCACTTTATCCGCCCAAGCGGCAGAACTAGTGGCTCTCATTGAGGCCCTCCGCTTGGGAGCTGGAAAAACTACCAATTTATATACAGACAGTTGTTATGTGTATATGGTAGTACATGCTCACGGAACCTTATGGAAAGAAAGAGGCTTCATCACAGCTTCAGGACAAAGAATTGCTCACGGGACTCTTATTAAATTGTTACTTGAAGCCCTAATGCTTCCTCTGCGGGTCGCTGTAATTCATGTCCGAGCACATGGAAGGGCCCCTGAGGCTGAGCAGCGCAAGTATAATCGATTGGCTGATTTGGCTGCGAAAGAAGCCGCACACAGGGGAGTAGCATGGCTTCTGTTGGTTCAAGATACTGAGGCTAGCACCCCTATTCCCCACTACACAGCAGAGGAGGAGTCCCATGCACAAGCCGCAGGGGCCCAGCAGACTTCCTCTGGGTGGTGGAGGTTACCTGGAGGAGAGATATTTGTACCCCGACCAGTGCTCCAAGAAATTCTCCAATCCCTACATAAAGAAGGACATATGGGATCGGGAGCAATGGTCGACTTGGCCACCCGGTCCCTTAGATCAATGGGTATGCATGTAGAAGCCCTAAGGATTGTTAATAATTGTTCTGTTTGTCAACGAACGAACCAGAAGGGATGCGGCCCCCCTGCCCCAATGGGAGGCCGGCCCTGGGCTGACTATCCTTTTCAGAGGTGGCAAGTGGACTTTGCTGAAGTCCCCCCTTGCCGGGGCTACAAATACTTGCTTGTTTTTGTAGATCAGCTCACCGGATGGGTGGAATGTTTCCCCACCCGACACTGTCAGGCCCGAGCAGTTACTAAGGCCTTGCTCCACGAAATACTTCCCAGATTCCATCTCCCTGAGGTAATTGAATCGGATCGGGGAAGTCATTTCGTTTCCCAAGTGGTCCAGCAGGTAGCGCAGGCCCTCGGTATCCAATGCAAATTGCATACACCCTGGAGACCGCAAAGTTCAGGTCAGGTAGAGAAAATGAATAGGACCCTCAAGGACACTCTCACAAAACTATGCATGGAGTCCGGTTTAAAGTGGCCTGATGCCCTACCGCTTGCCCTTACCCGCATTCGAAGGGCCCCACGCAAGGGTCTAAAACTTTCACCCTTTGAATTGGTTTTTGGGTTCCCTCCCCGAGTTCTTATCCCCGGGTTTCGGGAGAATGTGAACTGGGAGGTAGGGAATGATTCCTTGTGGAAGCAGGTCTCTGCGCTGCAATCTGTTTTGTTTCAGCTACACCGATACGCAGCACCCTTCCAGGCTCTCCCCTTGGATCGACCTGTACATTCATTCCAGATCAGAGACCAGGTCCTTATTAAGAAGTGGAAGCGTGATCCTCTCACATCACGGTGGGAAGGCCCATATACTGTTTCGCTTATCAGCCAAGCCGCCGTTAAGGTTCTTGGGAGCGACAAGTGGACCCACTACACGAGAGTGAAACGCATCGCCAGCTCAGATCCAGAGGATGAATCAACTGAAGAGGACAACAACCCTCTGCTCTCCCCGGCTCCGGACGCCCGGGGTGACACAGGTGAAGACTCCAACTGGGAGTATCAGGAACTGGAAGGCCTGAAAGGACTTTTCAAAAGGAAGAAACAATGAAGTTGTTCCTTTTGTTTCTGTTTTGTGTACTCAATTGTTCTTACAGTTGGGAAAACAGGTTTTTACAGTTAGGGGAAATAATAGCACGCTCCTTTAACCTTACTAATTGCTGGGTGTGTGGTGGCCCAGGGGAACTGAACGAATGGCCCTGGGTAGCCCAACCAGTACAGCCTAAATACTTGGTGAGTAATCTCAGCATCGTACACAATGGCACCGAGCAATGGACCGAGGATAGTAGCCCTTGGCGACGCTATTCAGCTGGCATGGGAATCTTTTGCCTTAATCGCACAAAACCCGAGGGACAGTTTGTAGGGGAAAGCAAATGTAGCTGGACTTTATCTCGGGGGTATGATTGCTATCATCATCCTGGCTGTCACATGTATGATTGTTCCAAGTACCGGGGGCGCTGGAACCACACCCATGTCAAATTAACTAATAATAGCTGGGTAGAATGCTCCTATCAACACCATACTGGGGATGGTTGTAGGGCTGTGGGACTGGATGGGTTCTTTGACTCCCTCTTTTTGGCCTGTCAACGGGACAATACCACTAGCAAAAAGCACATAATACGGTGGTATCAATGGGCATGGCAACACCCTAATGGAACCCGAGTTACCCATTTCAGGCATTTTTGGTCTAATACTAATAGGCCCAGGTCTGGTTGTAAGTGTGCCTGGAAAGCAGGAGCCGGAGCATGGAAATGTGAATACTGTGCTCCTGATGGGGTACCGTCCTCAGTGATGGGTGGGCCCTTTGGAGGACCCTTAGGAATGGGTAACCACATATACTATGAACGGCCTTTAGATCCTGATACCTGGGATGGCCTCTTTGCTAACGGGACCTGGGCCCTAAAAGGCCACTATTGGATCTGTGGGTCCTATGCCTATCGTAGATTGCCACCAAATTGGTCAGGGGTGTGCTATGTGGGATACATCAGACCTTTGTTCTTTCTCCTGCCCCAAAGCCAGGGAAACACATTAGGAGTTAGAGTGTATGATGATCTCGTTAGAGAGAAGCGGTTTGTGGACTCCACTCTGACTGCCGGGAGTTCCCAGGCCTGGGGAGCTCAGGAATGGCCCCCTGAAAGGATTATCAGACACTATGGGCCTGCCACCTGGAACCCTAGTGAACTTGTAACAGGGGCCAGGGAACCAATTTATAATCTAAACCGCATTATCAGGCTGCAAGCTATCTTGGAAATATTAACCAACCAAACAGCTGCAGCACTAGATCTGCTGGCAGATCAGTCAACCCAGATGCGAAATGCTATCCTCCAACACCATATAGCCCTTGATTATTTGCTGGCAGAGGAAGGCGGACTCTGTGCAAAGCTAAATGAGTCTAACTGCTGCCTGCAAATAGACGATAATGGGCAAACAGTGAAACAGTTAACGAAGGAGATGAGAAAACTCGCCCACGTCCCAGTCCAAACCTGGGGTGGGTGGGACACAGACTGGTTCACATCCTGGTTGCCGCAAATGGGATGGCTCCATAAAGGCTTTTTGCTTTTTATACTCTTCATAACTACCCTTATAACCCTTGCTTGCTTTACCCCCGGCCTAGTCGCTGTAGTCCGACGACTGGCTACTCATGTTACCTATCAGCAGATACTGACCTTATATCGGCCTGAAGATCGGTCAAAGGAAGCTGAGGAGTGGGGGAATTTAAGCTCTTAAAATGCTTTAAGGGGGGAAAGCTGTTAGAAAAATGAGCAAATATAGACAGGCCTGTGAGCAAGACTAGGCCCTTGAACATAAGTAGAATCAAAGCCCTGAAACATAAACAGGGAGAAAAGCCTGTGTCAGCTAGTGCTTATCAGCACACGCTTGGCGCGACATGTATGCAACTGCTTTCTCATGCGTGTAGCCAAAGGTATTTAGAATAATGGGTCAAACGGGATATCTTATGTCTTCCTTACAATGATAAATGTATCCGCAACAGCTGCACCCTTATCATGATGAATGCATCCATGACAGCTCCAAGTATCTTGTTCCTTTTTGATTAATATATGTATACTATGTACTCCATTATTCCCTATAGGTATAGCTACAGGTGCCTAAGGTCAGCCAAATAACGTAAATACAATGTCAACAAAGTTGTTTGTTACAGGGAGTCGGGTGTGTCTCTCTCTGGCACTAGCCGAGAGGAGAACACCCGTTCAGCTGATCGATCAATAAAGAAAATGGAACTCGTCTTCCTGTCTCCGTGCCTCCTTGGTGTAATTAGGTAAGCTCCAGGGGGAAACGAGCCCTTTTGGCTAACAGCATCATTTAGGTAGAATTCCAGCCATGGAACACTGAGGAGGGGAGGAGTAAAAAATGCCCCGTCCAATTATTACCTCCTCTCCAGAGCTCAGGTCAGGAGCTACAATCCTTTCTCCCCCACAGTCCCTGTGCCAGGATCCCTCAAGCAGAGCCTGGAGTCCTGCCCCTGGCATCTGTACTATTGACAAAGACTATAAGTGACAGGGACAAAACACTCAAATCCTGCCTGGTGCGGGGAGCCAGGTTTGCTCTTCAAATTCTGTCATTGGTACATTTCCAGGTCTGGGAATGTCCCACAACAGCATTTAATGGGAAGCTTCCTGCAGAACAGTGACACTGCACAGAGCTCCTGTGGAGGAGGGGTGGGAATTAGTAACATTTTGAGGATCGTTTGGGAAATGAGCCTTTGTTGACAAGGTTTGTCTTTGTTCATATTTCGCCTTCAGGTGTTATGTTGAGGGATCTTTAGTGTATTTTTGTGAGGTTAATAACTATCTCCTCAACTTTATTTACTCAACTTAAAAATTGTTGTCACTTGATTTTTGCATCACCCTGTGAAAATGCAACTGACACGTGTGGCTTTCTACAGGGGGTCGTGATGTTAAAGTTGGGGAATTCAGTCTCTGTACTTCTGGGGGGGGGGCTGCCTTTTTACAGCTGCCTCACGGCCAGACACACCGGGCTGTTAGCTGCACCCATTGTCCTTGCCAGGGGCCCCTGCTGAACCTTGGTCGGCTGCACTGCCGTGCTGGGGTGACTCTGCAGGTGGAGAAGCTGCTGTGGAGCAATGTAGAGCAGGTGCAGGAAGGAGATGGGGTCACTATTCACATTCTGACCTGCACAATTTTCCAAATTTGGGAATAGATTCATAGACTTAAGGTCAGAAGGGACCATTATTATCATCTAGTCTGACCTCCTGCACAATGCAGGCCACAGAATCTCACCCACCCACTCCTGTAACAAACCCCTAACCTATGTCTGAGTTATTGAAATCCTCAAATCGTGGCTTAGAGACCTCAAGGTGCAGGGAATCCTCCAGCAAGTGACCCGAGCCCCACGCTGCAGAGGAAGTCGAATGTCCAAGAACAATTCTAGGGGAAGGTGAATGCAGAGCAATGACTCTGGAGATACCCAGACCTCCAATGGGGGCAGTGGGGAAATTAATAATGGGAAGATCATTTGCGAAATTAGTCGTCACTGACAAGATTTGTCTCTGTTCCTATTTCACGCTGTGGTATTAGTTAGAGGAATCAAGACAGATTTTTACTATATTAATTAAACACTTAATTTTGTTTAACCAAGCCAAAAACTTAGTGTCACTTATTTTTTTCTCTGGCCTAGCAAGAATGAATTGAATTTCATGACTTTCTGGAAAGTTCAGCGAGATTAAATGTGGGGAATTCAGTCTCTGTGTTTGTGAGCTGATGTTTTCCTCTCACAGGTCAGTACCTGCATTGAAATACCAAGAGGGATCTAAGGGCTGGTGTACGCTGGGCACTGAACTGGCAGAGCGACGTCTCTCAGGGTGTGACCCCCCCTAAACCCATAGAGTTAAGGTGACCTAAACCCGGGTTAGATAGTGCTAAAGGAAAGGAAGAATTGTTCTGTCCATGTAGCTATTACAGGGATGGGAAAACACCTGTAGTCACTGTTTACTCCAAAGTGCTATAGCAGCACCACAGCAGCATTTTAAGTGTAGACAGAGTGAAACTACATCTGGCTCCAGTTTGCACTGTGCATGCTCAGGTACTAAGACTACAATAATAATAACAACAACAACAACGCAGTGCTTGCATAGCTGCGAGGATTTGAATCTGCAGAGAGAGACCCCAATGGATTTCTATGCCAGCACCTTAACCACTTGGCCACAACTACTTGACAATTTTGGCTTCACTGAATTGTCACTTCAAATTGTTTGCTCAGACTAGCTTCCCCAGCACACTCATGGCTGCATTAGTGTAAGTGTATCCTGGGCTGAACAGCGAGAATTCCTGCCCATTTCCGTTCCGGTTGGAGCATGATCAGAGTGTGTCTGTGTGAACGACATTGCTGTAGATTATTGTTTATTCCCCACTCTGACAATTCAGACAGTCCCTTTCCTAGTCAAATCTCCAGCACATCGTTCCAATAGCAGGGGGCAGGATTTCTCTGGGGCACTGAGGGCTGGTGCGTGAATTCAGCCTTGCATTCCACCCTTGATGTTTCATGGACTAACACCAGCAGCAGAAAGAAAGAGCCGAGCCAATATCTCCCTGGCAGGGATGCAGGTGCCACGTCCCCTCTGTCTGACCATCGCCATTGCAGGAGAAAAAGGTTCACTGGAATCGAATGCCCTGGCTCAGACAAGAGACACAGGAAGATTTTGCTGTTCATGGATCTTTGCAAAGGAAATTTTGTTTTTGTGTGAAACTGAGGTCGGAAATGAAACGTCCACATGGTGGCCCAATGCTCTAGGGAATGTGGGTGAAGGACTCGGGCTGAGAAATGATTTAACAGGGGTTTGTTTCAATTTATTGCCCCGATTAAAATCTATGGCTAAAAGGCAGCCACTGTTGTTAGTACTTGTACCTGTGTAGGGACACCCCAGTGGGTGTCAAGTCCATTGCCTTCACCAGGGGCAGTCGATTATTTTAGCAAAGTACAAATTTCTTGGTCAAGGCCTAGGCTCCAGAGAAAACAATACACTGCTGATAAGAAGAAGTACATCAAATATTTTGCAGCCACCATGGGCATAACTATGATGTGTCGTGTTTCACTTTTTATACCTGGCGCCACCTTCTTTCCCTTTAGCCTTGTAGTTGACCAAGGGCAAAGCTGAACATCTCCTCAGATACCAGGGAGTGTTTATGTCCATTCCTGCGAGCTACACAGGGGTTTGATGTTGCTGCTTTCAGTCCTCCAGCTCTGCCGGGATAAGGAACAATTCAGGCTGTCACTGAACTGAAGGAGGAAGATTAGTTTGTGACAGGGAGAGGGACGCCTCCTCTTAAAGGTGTTTGTCTGGCTGGCAGTCCTGGTTCCCAGGTCTCGCCCGTGGGGCTCCAGCAGTTTTGGGACTGGGTCACTCCCTTGGCCCCACCTGCTTCCCCCAGGCGCTTCCCCGCCCAGGGGCCCCATCAGTGCAGCAGAGCTGAGCAGCATCTGCCTGCTCGCTCCAGTGGCTGCCGGCTCCTCCCCATGGCAGGGCAGGGTGGGTCGGTGCCTCCATGCGCTGCCCCCGCCCTGAGCCCCTGCTGGCAATGGGACACTGTGGGGGTGATGCCTGGGGGCAGCAGCACATAGAGGCCCCCCAGCCCACCCCGCCTTGGAGCCCCAGGTAAGCGCCACACTCCTGACCCCCTTCCTGAGCCTGCACCCCCCTCCACACACGCCTGCCCCCAACTCCCTCCCACAGCCTGTGCCCTCTCCCTCCACACACCCCCTCCCACCTGCCCCAGTATCCCTCCCAGAGCCTGCACCCGCACCCCTCCTCCTGTTCCCCCTGCCCCAGCCCAGAGCCTGCACCCAGCACCCAAACTCCCAGAGCCAGAACAAGAAATTTTTGTGCCCGAGGCAAACACCCACCATGGCCAAGTTCAGCTGCTCCAAGCCACTGAACAGCAAGCACCTCCGCTTGGGCCCCCAAATCCCTGCCACTTTCCCCCTGGCCACTTTTACAGATGCCCCTTCCCTGGTACTGCCCTCGCTCAGCTGCACAGAGGAGCTTTCGTCCCCAGTCCCTGCCCTTCACCTCCTCTGGCACTATTCTTGAGAACTACACAGCCTCACGCTTTTCCCCGAAATGACTCCAGTGGAGGAATTCAAAGCAAGAACCATTAAACACAATTCTGTTCTGAGTCAGAGAAGTCTTTCAGCCTCCTTCCTCTCACTGGTTTCCCTGTACACTCTGAATTTGCATAAACCCACCCACCGATCTGTGACTAACAATCTCGCCCTGCTAACTCTTCCAGCAAAACGGGCCAAAGAAAGCGTATGCAAGCGCTGTACCACAGCCCCAGTGCTCTTTTCGGTTCCTTCCTACAGAACTTTCACTCCATACCAGTCCAGTTCTTGCTGTTGCTTGTCTAACCACTGCGTGCATATGCTATACTGTACCCTGAGCTGATTCCCAACTTTTGTGCTCAATCCAACCTTCCCTTTCTGTGGTGCAATGGGTTAGCGTGTTCGGTTGTTAATCAAAAGGTTAGTGGTTCAAGCCCACCCAGGGATGTAGCAGGGATAAGCCCATGCTGCTTCCCTGAGGCCTGGGGGGAGCCTCATAGGTCCTATTTTGCTGCCCCTTGGCCTCAGTGCTTTCAGCTGGTGGTCCAAAGAGCGGGCTGGATGCCATTCAGAAACCCATCTCCCAGCAGCCGTGCCGGAGGCTCAGGCTTAATCCTCAAGGCCGAGCACAAAAACTTTCACCCGGAAACATTTCGCTCCCTTTCCGCCTCCACCCAAGCGGCATGGGAGAAGCGGATGAGACACGCCGGCTCAAAGACGCCTCCCTCCCACTTCCCTGTACGCTGTGCAAAGCTCTTGGCCTGCCTCATGCCTCATCAGGAAAGCACGGCCATGCAGCCCAAGCCTGAGTCACGTCCGCAGCCTGGCCCGCCCCGCCCCGCCCCGCCTGACAGCGCGCAGAGCCACGCGAGTCAATGGCAGGTCGAGTCGGGAGCCTCCGCTCTTTCCCCTGACAGCCACACACACAGCGCTGCCTAGCACCCCGAGAGCCTCCCTCGTGTTCTCCCGCAGCAGCCGCCTGCCGGTGTGGGTGGGGAAAGGGGACCAGGAAGCACTGTGGCCTCATTTCAGGACAGGAGGCCCTGGCCACACCCAGGCCTGCCTCTTGCTTTCAGCTCCCTGGCAGGCCACCGCCTCAGCCACCTCTTGCCTCGGCTCTCGGTGCTGTGCTAGTCACCGCCTTGCTGGAAGGCCCAAAGGGAAAAGGAACAAGCGCACGCGTAACAGAGGATGGTTTCAATCCATCGACCTCTGGGTTATGGGCCCAGCACGCTTCCACTGCGCCACTCTGCTGGCTCTTCACCCTTCTCCCCCCATGCCACTATCCGGATTAGTGCCTTACGCGCTCTCGCTCTGGCAGGCAGATGCTCAGGCTGCTAGGCAGCTGCCCTGGTCACAGGATTTTACAGCTTCTACAGGGTAAAAGGGATCTATTTGGGGTTTGGACCCCATTGGGAGCTGGGTAGCTGAGTGCCGGAGATGGGAGCACTTCTTAAACTGTTTTCAGTTAAGCCTTCAGCTTGTGGGGGACGAGGTTCAGCCTTGGATACGTGTCTGCAGCAGGCAAGTGCCTCTGGCTCAATCGCCCCCCCACCCCGCAGTATTAGCAGACTAAAACCCGGAGCAAACGCACACGCCTTGCAAAGGAACAGGAGCCGGGATCTCAAACAAATGTCAACATTTTATTAAGATGACGTTCAAAGAAAAAAAAAGTGTACGGTACAGCGTTTAGGCGTAGAAGTTTCTGGCGATCAGGGAACAACGTACAGATTACTCAGGGGGTGCAATGTTCGGTTTAAGATCAGGTGGCGTAAGGAATACATAATCTGCAATGGCCCCGACTGGGGGGCAAAAGGTTAACGTGCAGACACTGAGGCCTGGTCTACACTAGGACTTTAATTCGAATTTAGCAGCGTTAATTCGAACTAACCGCTCAACCGTCCACACCAGGAAGCCATTTAATTCGAACTAGAGGGCTCTTTAGTTCGAATTTGGTACTCCACCCCGACAGGTGGAGTAACGCTAAATTCGACATGGCTAGCTCGAATTAGGCTAGGTGTGGATGCAAATCGAACTTAGTAGCTCCGGGAGCTATCCCACAGTGCACCACTCTGTTGACGCTCTGGACAGCAGTCCGAGCTTGGATTCTCTGACCAGCCACACAGGAAATGACCCGGGAAAATTTGAATTCATTTTCCTGTCTGGGCACTTTGAATCTGACGTCCTGGCTGGACATCGGGGCGAGCTCCGCAGCACCTGCAACCATGCAGAGCTCTCCAGCAGAGGAGTCCGGCCAATCCAAGAATAGAAAGAGGTCCCCAGCATGGACTGACCGGGAAGTCCTGGATCTGATCGGTGTGTGGGGCGAGGAGTCTGTGCTGTCGGAGCTGCGCTCCAGCAAGCGGAATGCAAAGACCTTCGAGAAGGTCTCCAAAGCAATGATAGAGAAAGGATACAGCCGGGATACAACGCAGTGCCGCGTGAAAGTCAAGGAGCTGAGACAAGGCTACCAAAAAATCAGAGCGGCAAACGGACGCTCCAGAGCCCAGCCCCAGACATGCCGCTTCTACGAGGCACTGCATGCCATTCTAGGTGGGTCTGCCACCACTGTCCCACCAGTGACCGTGGACTCAGTGGATGGCATAGTGAACCTGGACAGTTCCTCCTCGATGTTCGCCGATGGGGAAGATGAGGAAGGGTCTGTGGAGGACGGCGCAGGGGACAGCGAACACAAAACCGCTTTCCCTGACAGCCAGGATCTCTTCATCACTCTCACAGAGATCCCCTACCAACCCTCCCCGGCCGTTAACCCGGACTCTGAATCAGGGGAAGGATCAGGCGGTAAGTGCTCTAAACATGTAAACATTTATTTTTTATAAAACAGGTATAAAAAAATAGAAATACTATATATAAAATTTTCAATGAAAAACTATATGAAAAGTAGGTCCACACATATAGGGATTGAACAATAATCCTCCAGGGACAATTCAAGAAAGGTCTCATTTAGGTCCTCGAAAAGCCTCCGCAGGAGGTTCCTGGGGAGAGGTGCCTTGTTGGGTGCTCCGTGGAAGCACACTCTTCCGCGCCAGGACATCCTTATGTAGATGGGAATCATCGCCTCGACAAGCATGGCCGCATATGGTCCTGGTCTCTGCAGGGCTTCCCTTAGCATCCGCTCTTTGTGACTCCGAGGGACCCGCATCAGGGTGATCTCGTTCATGAAATGCTGCATCTAATTAGGGCAATTAGTGTATTGTTACTGTTGTGAATGGTTGACTTTTACTTTGCATAACAATGACCCTCGCTTAACAGCCACGTGTTGTAGGCCACATAGGAAAAGCATACATCGATCTTTCCCGTGCACTGGCGGGAGTGGCTGGAAAAGGGTCAGAGTATATGATTTCCAGATTGCCTTTAGCGGGAGGGCACAGCTATCCATTAACTGATAAGCAGAATGTACTGTAAGGCTTACCAGGACTGTCTGCTAGACGGATTCAGCTGTCTCTCCCCACTTGTCTGCTCTCCTGTGCAATGCCGCAGCCAATGAGAGCGTATTCCGAAATCTCGAACTTGGCCTGAGATCTCGTGAGATTTGTTGCCCTGTATGGTCTTGTTCAGAGAAACTGACTAGACTGTGTTCACTGTTCGCAAACATGTATCTGTTCAAGGAAATCAGTTACTTTTCCCATCACACAGCTTCGGCTCTTTCCCGGACTGCCCCGGCATCCCCCTCGCAGAGGCTGGCGGAGATTAGGCGGCGAAAGAAAAAGACTAGGGACGAGATGTTCGCGGAACTGATGGCCTGCTCCAGAGCCGAGGCGGCAGAGCAGAGACAGTGGAGGGAGACCCTATGTCAACAGCATCGCACACACATCGAACGGGAGGACAGGTGGCGGCAGGAAGACCAGCAGGCGACTCAAACGCTGCTTGGGCTAATGAGGGAGCAAACGGACACACTCCGGCGCCTTGTTGATGTTCTGCAGGACCGCAGGCAGGAGGACAGAGCCCCCCTGCAGTGTATCTGCAACCGCCCTCCCCCGCCAAGAAGTCCTGCCCCCCCTCACCCAAAAGTACAAGACGGAGGGGCGGTAGGGGCCGTGAGAATTGTCACTGCACCACTGCATAGCGCTAATGTACCACACACCTCTCACGCTATACATTTGTAGAAGTGCTTCCCTTACAGGCTCACCCAGTCCCAAATCCAAGTTTCATCCCCCCACTGTGTATTAGATTATTAAAAGCTGTTTGCTGTTATTCACTGTTTCGGTCACGTCTTTCGTGTCAGAGGATTTTTTTGTGTATGGGGGGGGAGGGGATTTATAATTGCACGGTATAGCCTACATTACCAGGGTACAGACTTGGGGGCATGATCAACTGCAGGGCACACACACACTGCAGTCAGTAGGCACCAGGGTCACTCTGTGTGGTGTATGCTGCCCCGGGTCATTCTGTGATGTGTATGCTTGTCCAGGGTCCTAGTGCCTGCCACCCCCCTTAATGTTAAGGCACGCTGCCCTTACCATGCACTTCCACCGTAGCAACGAGCCTCTCCGCTGCCCTGAGCCCCAACAAGAGCCCTCATCCACGGACAGATACTCACCCTTCCCCCACACCCCTCACCCCTTCCTACGCCCAAACCCACAGCCCACTGCCGTCATCCAAACCCCTATCCAAAGAAGGCACCACTCGCCCCTTCCTGCAAAAACACCCCTTCCTGCAATCCCTCCCCTTCATGCACAACCACTTGCAACCGTCCCCCACCCCAGAGACCTATGTAGGAGCAGGAGGATGTCATTCCTCTATGGAACAAGCGGTCTGTACATCAGTGCACACCGTGCCCAGCACAGTATGCGTCCATGTTTCAACACCTGAACAGAAATGCAAAGTAAAACAAACATTTATTAATAATGAGTGTAACAATTAATTTGCTTTAAAACGTGCTTTGGAAGTGGGGGAAACTTGGAGAACAGGGTATGTAACCGCAGATCTCACTCAACACATAGAGACACAGGCCCAGGGTCAGTTTCTCTTGAAAGCAAGTGGAGAGTCATAGGTTACCCTGCTCTCTGAGGAAACTTGCTTTCAAAGCCTCCCGGATACACAGCGCTTCCCGCTGGGATATTCTCTCGGCACGGGTGTCTGGCTGAGCATAAACTGCAGCGAGGCGATTTCCCTCAACCTCCCATCCGGACAAAAAGGTCTCGCCCTTGCTCTCACAGAGATTGTGGAGCACACAGCAAGCAGCAATAACTACGGGGATATTCTTTTCGCTGATGTCCGAGCGAGTCAGTAAGCTCCGCCATCTCCCCTTGAGACGTCCGAAAGCACACTCCACCACCATTCTGCACTTGCTCAGCCGGTAGTTGAAGAGTTCCTTCTCTCTGTCCAAGGCGCCTGTATAGGGCTTCATGAGCCAGGGCATTAGCGGGTAGGCTGGGTCCCCGAGGATCACTGTAGGCATCTGCACATCCCCAACCGTTAGTTTGTGTTCTGGGAAGAAAGTACCTGCCTGGAGGCGTTTAAACAGACCAGAGTTCCTGAACACACGCGCGTCATGAACCTTGCCCGCCCACCCAACGAAGATGTTGGTAAACCGTCCCCTATGGTCTACCAGTGCTTGCAGCACCATTGAAAAGTAGCCCTTTCGGTTAATGTACTCGCTGGCCTGGTGGGCTGGTGCCAGGATAGGGATGTGAGTCCCATCTATAGCCCCACCGCAGTTTGGGAATCCCATCGCGGCGAAGCCATCTATGATGTCCTGGACGTTTCCGAGAGTCACTACCTTTGAGAGCAGTTGCTCAACGATTGCGTGGGCTACTTCAATCACAGCAACCCCCACGGTAGATTTGCCCACGCCAAAGTGGTTCGCTACTGACCGGTAGCTGTCTGGTGTTGCAAGTTTCCAGAGGGCTATGGCCACTCGCTTCTGCACACTCAGGGCTGCTCGCATCCGGGTGTCCTGGCACTTCAGGGCAGGGGACAGCAAGTCACAGAGTTCAAGGAAAGTGCCCTTACGCATCCTGAAGTTTCGCAGCCACTGTGATTCATCCCAGACCTGCAGCACTATGCGGTCCCACCAGTCCGTGCTTGTTTCCTGGGCCCAGAATCGCCGTTCCACACCATGAACTTGACCCATTGCCACCATGATCTCCACGGCGCGGCATACCCTGCTTTGTGAGAGGTCTGCGCCACTCTCCTCACCGCGCTGCCGGAGCCTCCTCGCCCGATTTCTCAGCAACTGACTGTGGAAGAGGTGAACGATAAGGTGCTAGGAGTTGACAACGGCCATAAGTGCAGCGATGATCGCAGCGGGCTCCATGCTCGCAGTGCTGTGGCGTACGCGCTGTAACTGACAAGAGAAGGGCGCGAACAGATTTCCCGCCGGAGCTTTCAGGGAGGGAGGGCGTGATTGACAGTTCAATGACAACAGTTACCCAAAAGCACCCTCGACACATTTTTCCCCCAGGAGGCATTGGGAGCTCTACCCAGCATTCCAATGGGCAGCGGGGACTGCGGGAACTGTGGGATAGCTTCCCACAGTGCACCGCTTCCAAAGTCGACGCCAGCCCCGTTACTGTGGACTCAGAAATTCGAATTAGTGTATTTACTGTGGATACACAAATTCGACTTCATAAGGTCGAATCCACAAATTCGACTTAAGTAGATTCGAAATAGTCTTGTAGTGTAGACAAGGCCTGAGTTAGGAGGGTCTGTTGTCCATGTGAGGGCTACGTTCAGGAGCGGAGTATAACGAGCGGATACGATGAGGATGAATTGACCTGCGTTTGGTGCGTTTTAACGTTCGGTGTTTTGGAATCTTTGCCACAATCTACTTGAAGCAGGGTCAGTATGAACTCTCCCCTGCCATCTGTTGGTGATGTGTTGTCAAGGCCTTTTGGGGTGATGTCATTTGCATGGTCACACCCACCCTGGATTGCATGATGGGAGAGCTTGTCCAAATGGTCATTTCAGCTGCTGTGAGATCCCCAGTCTCTTTGTTATTGGGGCAGGAGTAATCCAGTGTATTTTCCCATTTATTTTGGATCAAGGACAGAGTAACTGTACCTGGCATTTGAGGCCTGAAAGCTTCAGCCTGGCCTGGAAAGTCCTCACCATTAAGGGGTATGGGTTCCAAACGCCAAAACCTGGGGGCAGGTAGAAGTGGGTTTTGGTCAGTTGCCTGTCTGCTGGTGATTTCCTTTCTGCTTTCCCTGGTGTGTAAAGACAGAGGCATTTTTGAATCTCTTAGGGTATGTCTACACTACAAGAGTAGTTCAAATCAACTAAAGTTGAATTTGCAGAATCGACCTTACAAAGTCAAATTTGTGTGTCCACAGTGAGGACACTAATTCAACTTTGTGAGTCCACAGTAACGGGGCAAGCGTCGACATTGGAAGTGGTGCACTGTCGGAAGCTATCCCACAGTTCCCGCACTCCCTGCTGCCCATTGGAATGCTGGGTTTTCCCCCCAATGCATGCTGGGGGGAAAACTGTGTCGAGGGTGGTCTTGGGTAACTGTCAGCATTCAACCGTCACTCCCGCTGGCGGGAAATCAGTTTGCACACTTTTCCTGTTATAAGTGACAGCGCGGACGCCACAGCACTCCACTGCGATCATGGAGCCCGCTGCGATCATCGCTGCACTTATGGCTGTTGTCAACTCCTCGCACCTTATCGTACACCTCTTCAACAATCAGATGCTGAGAAATCGGGCGAGGAGGCAACGGCAGCGCGGTGAGGACATGAAGTCTCAGAGTGGCACAGACCTCTCAGAAAGTACGGTACGCTGCGCCGTGGAGATCATGGTGGCAATGGGTCATGTTCATGCTATGGGACGGCGATTCTGGGCCCAGGAAACAAGCACGGACTGGTGGGACCGCATAGTGCTGCAGGTCTGGGATGAATCACAGTGGTTGCGAAACTTCAGGATGCGTAAGGGCACTTTCCTTGAACTGTGTGACTTGCTGTCCCCTGCCCTGAAGCGCAAGGACACCCAGATGCGAGCAGCCCTGACTGTGCAGAAGCGAGTGGCCATAGCCCTCTGGAAACTTGCAATGCCAGACAGCTACCGGTCAGTAGCGAACCACTTTGGCGTGGGCAAATCTACCGTGGGGGTTGCTGTGATGCAAGTAGCCCATGCAATCGTTGAGTTCCTGCTCTCGAAGGTGGTGACCCTGGGAAACGTCGAGGTCGTCATAGATGGCTTCGCCGCGATGGGATTCCCAAACTGCGGTGGGACTATAGATGGGACTCACATTCCTATCCTGGGACCGGCCCACCAGATCAGCCAGTATATAAACCGAAAGGGCTACTTTTCCATGGTGCTGCAAGCACTGGTGGACCATAGGGGACGGTTTACCAACATCAACGTCGGGTGGCCGGGCAAGGTTCATGACACGCGTGTTTTCAGGAACTCTGGTCTGTTTAGACGCCTGCAGGAAGGTAGTTTCTTCCCGGACTACAAAATAAATGTTGGGGATGTGCAGATGCCTACAGTGATCCTCGGGGACCCAGCCTACCCGCTAATGCCCTGGCTCATGAAGCCCTACACTGGTGCCTTGGACAGTGACAAGTAACTCTTCAACTACCAGCTGAGCAAGTGCAGAATGGTGGTGGAGTGTGCTTTCGGACGTCTCAAGGGGAGATGGTGAAGCTTACTGACTCACTTGGATCTCAGCGAAACTAATATCCCCATTGTTATTGCAGCTTGCTGTGTGCTCCACAATCTGTGTGAGAGCAAGGGGGAGACCTTTATGGCGGGACGGGAGGTTGAGGCACATCGTCTGGCTGCTGATTACGCCCAGCCAGACAGCCGTGCGATTAGAAGAGCCCAGCGGGAAGCGCTGTGCATCCGGGAGGCTCTGAAAGCTAGGTTCCTCAGCGAGCAGCGTGACCTGTGACTATTAAGTTTGTTTACAGAGAAGCTGAACCTGCCCCTGTTTCTTTGCCCAGTTACTGTTGACTCTCCTCTACAGTTTCATACCCCGTTCACCCCGTTTGCCCCCTTCCAACACACGTGTACAAATAAAGCTAATAGAGCATTGTTAAGTAACAAACTTTTCTTGACTAATGACTTCGAGTGAAAGGGTTGACACAGGGACGCAGACTGTGGTGGGTAGGGTGTGCAGTGATGTAGAGACCGCTTCTAGACTCTAGGAATGATAGGCTACTGCTTCTACAGTGGTCTCTGGGGGGAGGACGGTTACAGGTGGGTGTGCAGGAAGGGGTGAGGGGTGTAGGCTTTGGGACGGAGTTTGGGTGCAGGCTCTGGGCTGGGGGTGGGGGCGTAGGAAGGGGTGAGGGGTATGTGGGAAGGGGGAGGAGGTGTAGGGGGTTGCGGGCTGTGGCTGTGGCTGAGGGTTTGGGGCATTGTAGAGGCTCAGGGCTACGGTAGAAGGGCAGGGTGAGGGCAACCTGCCTTGCCATTTGTGGATGGCAGGCGCTAGGACCCTGGGGCAGCAGACAGCATTTCTGCGGGTAGCCTCTCTACTGTCAGGCAGGGACGCAGCGCGGGGCGGGGGGGGGGGGACGACACACTGGGGGAGGGGTGGCAGGTGGGCGCTGGGACCTGCTCCAGGCAGGGAATTGACGGGGCGTGGGGAGACCCGCGTGGGCCAGGGCCCGATCCAGGCAGGGCCGGGGGAGAGACCCACCTCCAAATATACCTGGAGCAGGGCACCTGCCGCCTATGAACAGAACATTAAAAACACCTCACAGACTGACCAGGGTGCCTAGTGACTGCACTCTGTGAGTGACCAGCTGTTGATCCTGCCCCCATGTCTGTACCCTGTTAATGGTGAATGTCCTATGCAATTACGAAACCCCTCTCCCCCCTTCACAGAAAGTCTTCTGCAAAGAAACATGACAGAAAAAGTAATTAACAGCAAACTACTTTTAATACTCAACAACACAGTAAGGGAAGGACTTTTCAAAATTTAGTGACTGAGAGCTTTTGGGTAATTTAGCACTCTGCTGTGGTGCAGTGACAGTTTTCATGGCCCCTGGTGCCCCTCCTTCTTGTTATTTTGGGTGAGGGGGGTATTGGAGTTTGTGGTGGGGGAGGGCGGTTGCAGATACAGTGCAGGGGGGCTCTGTCCGCCTGCCTGTGGTCCTGCAGAACATCGACAAG
Organism: Mauremys mutica; assembly: GCF_020497125.1. Lineage (NCBI taxonomy): Eukaryota > Metazoa > Chordata > Testudines > Geoemydidae > Mauremys > Mauremys mutica. The sequence continues at coordinate 887,330 of NW_025423353.1, read as the reverse complement.
GCGCCTGAGCGTGTCCGTTTGCTCCCTCATTAGTCCAAGCAGCGTTTGAGTCGCCTGCTGGTCCTCCTGATGCCATCTGTCCTCCCGTTCGCTGTGTGAGCGCTGCTGCTGTGTGAGGTTCTCCCTCCACTGGCTCTGCTGGTACGCCTCGGCTCTGGAGCAGCCCATAAGTTCAGCAAACATCTCGTCCTGTGTCCTTTTCTTACGCCGCCTAATCTGCGCCAGCCTCTCTGAGGGGCAAGGTGGAGCAGGTCGGGATACTGTTGCAGCTGTGTGATGGGGAAAAGGTAGTGAATTGCTTACAAAGATACATTTTTTCAAAAATGAAACATAGTCTACTCAGTGTCTGTGAACAAGACCATGGACGGCACCCTATCTCATGCGCACTCACTCAGGGAAAGTTCGATTTCTCTGAATTCACGTTCATTGCCTGGGGTATTGCACTGCAGATCAGACAAGCGGGGCAGGAAAGCAGAATCCATGGAGCAGCCAGGCATGGTAAGCCAAAGGCCTTTGGCTGCTTAAAAGTCAATGTCCAGCTCTGTCCTCTTGCTGCAGGCAATCCTGAAAGCATAAACTCTGCCCCTGATCCACCCCCTCGCGGTTGTTCCCTGGGAAAGATCCCTGTATGCTGCCACTCTGTAGCCTCCACCACGTGGCTCTAAAGTGATGCTTCTTGTTGTTCAAAGGAACAGTGAAGCACTACCAATACTAATAGTACACAAATTACTCTAATTACATGCAGGAGTCTGCACGCGAGATCACCCTGAGGAGGGTCTCACAGACAGAGAGAGAGCGCATGCTGCATGAAAGCTAGCACAAGCCAGGGGCCTATGCTGCCATGCTCGTCAAGGCACTGGTCCCGGAGTACCAGCTGATAGCGTGGCGCGGAAAAGTGTGCTACCTCGGAGCACCCAATAAGCCAGCTCTCCCCAGGAACCTCCTGCAGAGGCTTTTCGATTACCTCCAGAAGAGCTTCCAGGAGATCTCCGAGGAAGATGCCTGTTCCATCCCCCTGTATATAGACCTTCTTTTTGCATATTTAATATTCCTGTTCTGTTAGAAATAAATGTTTACATGTTTAAAGCACTTACCGACTGATCCTTCCCCTGATTCAGGGTCCGGGGTAATGGCTGGGGAGGGTTGGTAGGGGATCTCAGTGAGGGTGATGAAGAGATCCTGGCTGTCGGGGAAATCAGCATTGTAAGCGCTGTCGACTGCCTCGTCCTCCTCATCTTCCCCGTCCGCGAACATCTCCGAGGAACAGTCCGTCGACAGTATCCCATCCTCAGAGTCCACGCACACTGGTGGGGCAGTGGTGGCAGACCCACCGAGAATGGCATGCAGTGCCTCGTAGAAGCGGCATGTCTGGGGCTGGGCTCTGGAGCGTCCGTTTGCCGCTCTGATTTTTTGGTAGCCTTGTCTCAGCTCCTTGACTTTCACGCGGCACTGCGTTGTATCCCGGCTGTATCCTCTGAGTGCCATGGCTTTGGAGACCTTCTCGTAGGTCTTTGCATTTCGTTTGTTGGAGCGCAGCTCCGAAAGCACAGACTCATTGCCCCACACACCGATCAGATCCAAGACTTCCCGGTCAGTCCATGCTGGGGACCTCTTTCTATTCTGAGATTGCCTGGACTCCTCTGCTGGAGAGCTCTGCATTGTTGCCGGTGCTGCTGAGCTCGCCCCGATGTCCAACCAGGACATGAGATTCAAAGTGGCCAGACAGGAAAAGGAATTCAAATTTTCCCGGAACATTTCCTGTGTGGCTGGTCAGAGCATCCAAGCTCGGACTGCTGTCCAGAGCGTCAACAGAGTGGTGCACTGTGGGATAGCTCACGGAGCTACTAAGTTCAATTTCCGTCCACACATAGCCTAATTCGACATAGCAATGTCGAATTTAGCACTATTCCCCTCGTCGGGGAGGAGTACAGAATTCGAACTAAAGAGCCCTCTATGTCGAATTAAATGGCTTCCTGGTGTGGACGGGTGCACGGTTAATTTGAATTAATGCTGCTAAATTCGAATTAAAGTCCTAGTGTGGACCAGGCCTCATGGGGAGAACGGGGGAAATCGGGGGAGACGGGAGAGCTGATCATTGGAGGGGAAAGGGGGGAAATCGCCCCAGATTTTATAGCCCGTGTGAGATACTGAGAGAGAAAAGGGGCAGAACTAGAGAGAATTTGTATCGGGGGCGAGAGGCAAGTGGCACAAACAGGGGAAGGATCCAATTAACCCCCCTCCCCCCTTCGCCCACCCGCCACTTCCCCCGCCACTGGGAATTTCCTGGCTGCCCAGAGACAGTTAAACCCCCCCACATCCCACCGACCTTCCCCTCCCTACAACTCCAGCTTCTCCCCTCCCTGCCTGACACCCCCCATCTCCCCCACCACCACAGGGGATCCCCCCCACCAGGCCCCAGTCTCTGCCCCCCAAATCCCAGCGGTGCCGGGGGCGGATCCTGATGCAGCTCCACTGGGGCTGAGGCAGCTCTGAGGCTTCTCCCAGGTTCCCCGGGGCAGAGTCACTTTCCTGCCCAGCCCCAGTGCCCCCCCGGGGTCTCTCACTTCCCGGGGGCTCCGTGGGAGGCTGGACACCAGGAATGCAGGACGGCAGGAATGGGGGTGACAGGCCTCCTGTTCCTCAGTCTCACGGCGGGACCGAGGGGATTCGTCACTCTCCGGCTCGGGAGCCCTGGGAAGACCCGACCGTGGACGGGCCATCTCTGGGGGGGACGGCCCTGCGCAGGCGCTGAGCACGTCCTTATATCACTTTTGTGGCAGGAAAAGTGCTGAGGAGATGGAACGCTGAGGGCTGGTTTTGGCGGGAAAAACCGGTTTGGACTGGTTTGAGCCTGTGTCCTGATGGTAAACAAGTCCCCTCTCAGAGATGGAGTCCAGGGGTCAATAGTTCATATGCTCCAGATTGGATCTTATTTTAAAGCCAGTGATTTACTTCATAAACATCTTATTAACCAACTAATGGAACCTATTGAACAGTTCATACTTCTCACACCTAACAATGAGATAAAAAAAAAAGAACACAGACAAGCCTTGTCAGTAACGGCTAATGTCTCAACTGGGAAGCATGTGAGCTTGCTACAGAGCTGCTGCTCAGGGACGGGAACCTCCTGCCACACCAGCCTCCAAAATCACTCAGGCTGCACTTTCTGCATGACTAGGTGCTGGCTGAGGGGGGCGTGGGAATTGGTGGCCTTTGCTGCAGGTGATGGGAATCTCAGGCATTTAAAGCCATGGCCTAGAGGAGGGAAGTGCCTAACTGCAGAGTCTGCAGCTGCCTAGGGCCAGCGCTGAGGATTTAGAGTCCCTAGTGCTGCCGTTGCAAGATTCAAGCATGCTCAGCCCTGGCATTGCCAGCCCTCCTGCGGCTAGTAGCTGCAGCTGGCTAAGGCTGGCATCTGGGAACTGGCCCCAAGGCCGTAGCCAGAGAAGCTACAAGTGGCTCTGTGACTACTGGGGCCATTAAGCTAGAGCAGCTAAAGTCACTGGAGTTAACCTCAAGGAACAGAGGTCACCAGTAGGACAGGAATGTCAAGGGGAGCAGGGAAAGAGGGAGCAGGTCTGGCAGAGGGAGCTTCCAGCTGGATGGGAGCATGTCCAAAGTAGAAAGGAAACAAGTATGGGGAGAAGTGGGGGTGACCAGGTAGCAGACTAGCATGTAGATGGGAGCAGAGGGAGAGAGGCTGGTGGCTTCAGATTCCCAAGGGCTAAGTCCTGACTTTGGGGAGATGGTGTTTGCAGGTGGCTTGCTCACATGGCAGGATGGGGGCTGAGGGGGGGATCTGTCAGAACTGATCAGGTATCTGCTGGCTTTAGAACTGAGCTGAGACTAGGACCACATGCCGTGACTGGTGACATGGGGGGTACTGGAGACATGGCTAGAGAAGGTCTGAATGAGGAAGGAGATAAATCTGTGGGGAGTTTCCTTGATCACTATGAAAGTTCTGCTCACTGTGGACACTGGTAAACCCACATGGGTGTACAGCTCAATAAGAAAACCCGGGGGCTGAGGGAGCTGTGTATGGCAATGCGTATAGTCATGTAGGGGGGTGTGATCAAAATGAAAAATGTCTCTGAGGTTCAGTAGCGGGTATCCTACAGCACCAATGGCACTGCCCCACCAGGCCCATACTCGGAGCCCATAGTGACTACATAGGGGCCTACAAATATGTTTGGTACCAGGACCCACAGAAGGTTAATCTGGCCCTGACTACCTGAGCACTATTTCAGCCCCACATTTTTGGGTGGCCCTCCCACAGTGGGAGCTGCAGAGCCCTCCCCCGCAACACACACACACACACACACACACACACCTCCCTCCTGGTGTTGGGAGCGGAACAGGAGAAAGAACAAAATAAGCAAGAGAAGAAGAGAAAGGAGGGAGGGAGGGATGGATGGAGGAAAAGGTGAAACAAAAAGGACAAACCCTAATGTCCCCAGTGATTCTAAGGGACAAAATCCCAGGTGCGCAATAAAATTCTGCCTCTTTAAGTTCGTGTTTTCCATGCTTAGAATTCAACTGTCACCAGATGGATCAGACTGAACAGGTTTCAAACCTACAGGAGGCTCTTACCTTCTAAACAGGGACGGCTGTTTTCTAGTAAAATCACTAAAAGGGAAGGAGAAAACTCAAAAGAGGTTCCTCCTGGTGCTCACGTCCGTGAACCCAAATACTCTCTCAGTCCTCAGAGAGAGACCTGGAGAAGGAGACTTGCTGGAGCAAAGCCACAGGGGTCTCTGAGGTTTCCCTGGCCCCTCGCCCCGGTCCTGCCTGGCTGATGTCAGCATCTCTCTGTGAGGTCACCACCTCGGACCAATAGGCTGAGGTCCTGCCAAAGGCCTTTGTGATGTCACTGCCACACCCCTCCCTTGCTGGGCTAATGTCCTGCCGCTGGCCAGGCACTTTGCAGGTTTGAGCTGCTCCCTGTGGATCACCCCACTCAAGGAGCGTTCGTTCTAGGCAGCAAGCCGGCTAGACAGGGAAACATCAGACACTGCTCTCAATGCTACACTCAGTTTTTCAGAAATTAGTCGACTTGATGGCCAGAAGAGACCATTAGAGCATCTAATCTGACCCACTGTGTATCACAGGCCTCCTGTAGGACACAAGAGCTACTTTTGGAGCAAACACATTCCAGAAAGGCATCTAGTCTTCATGAAATGACATCAAGAGATGGAGAATCCATCACTTTCCTTGGTAGCTTGTTCCTGTGATGAATCATCCTCGCTGTTGAATCTTTGTGCCTTAGTTGTAATACGAATTTGCCTCTTTTCATCTTCCAGCCATTGGGTCTTGTTATTCCTTTCTCTGCTAGATTAAAGAGCCCTTTAATACCCAATCTTTTCTCTCCATTAAGGCACTTCAACACTTCAATGAAGTCACCTTTCAATCTTCTTTTGATCAGCTAAACAGGTTGAGCTCTTTCAATAGCTCACTAGAAGGCATTTTTCTCCAGCCCTCAGAACCTTTAGTGGCTCTTTCTGCCCCAGCTCCAATTTCACATCTTTTTCAAATGAAGACACCAAAATTGGAGGCAGTATTTCAGTATCAGTCTCACTGATGCCATGTCACCTCCTGTGACGTTATTGACATAATCTGTAACTGTATAGATCACTGTTGTGGCCACTGTTCTATATTTGCAGCCAATATTGTAGAAAGGTTGTCGTGTAAGAGGTCTATGGAGAGGTTCTGATTGGCTGATTATAATGATGCCATCTCTAGATGTGTATCATTTTTGTAGTTGACGTTATGAATATTGGCTCTATGCTGCCCGTACTTCAAACTTGTGCTCTGCTTCTGGGGAACACCCCAGATAAGTTGGTGTCAGTTCTGCCTCGCCTGCTTAATGGCCCATTAAGGACCATCAGTTATACAATCGACCCATTGAGAGAAGGCAGATACGCCTTGTGACTCAGCAAGGTCTGCAGGGACCTGCCTGTGGACAGAACTCTAAGGTTTTTCTATGCCACGTGCTGGATAGTGTGTCCTTGGGACAAAGAAAGCAAAGACCACATGGCAAGAGGCTATAAAAGGCTGATGCCTCGTCTTCATCTTATTTTCAGTCCTGCTTCATGTCTCTGGAGGGGCTTTGCTACAAACTGAAGCTCTATACAAAGGACTGAATGACCCATCCCAGCTGTGGATGGACTCCAGAGACTTGATTTGAACCTGCAGTTTATTCCATCACTGCTACAAGCCTGAACCAAGAACTTTGCCATTACTGTGTGTAATTAATTCCTTCAAAAATTTTAACTCTCATCTATATTTCTTTCTTTTTATGAATAAACCTTTATATTTTAGATGCTGTAAGGGAAAATCCAGTGTTATCCAAGGCCTTGTAGGCCCAGGCCTCATGTCAAGCTGCCAGGGCCGGCCAGACAAGCCAAGTAGGGGGGCACAGAGGAGACAGTGGAAAGTCCTAACAGTCCCCGACTGAAAAACAATTTTGTAATATCCCCTACTGTCAACACGTAACCGCATAGAACAGATAAGTAATAACAGGAAAAGCCTAATATGGAAGAAATTTACTCCTGCTCCAATCAGCATTAACTTTGCAATATTTTTTTAGCAAAATAATAAGGAAATTATGTATGTAACTTGCATATTACGACTGTGGTTTTAAGCTTTATAAGGCTGTCTGTAACCAGCTTCGGGGAGGCCGTTTCCATAACGGTTCTCCCCTGCGTGCTTCTAATCAATAAAAGGCCTCAGGCTGATCTGATTGAAAACACAACACATGGATCAATTTTTCCATAACGCTAAAGGATTTGCAAGAGCGTGATTTGTGGGTAAGATCTGACTCGTCTATTGACCTGCATCTGGGGCTTGGTCCTTTGGGGTCCTTTGAGATAACCCATTTTCTTTTACTGGGGTATTGGTTTTCATAACCATTCATCCCCATAAGGAGCGGTGCTGGTGGTGATACAATGGAACTGGAATAGCTGAGGGAATTGCTTGTATGACGTCCGATTGGACAGTGGGATGAAACCAAAGTCCTCTCTGCATGGCTGCTGTAACGTGCTTTAATAGTAAAGGGCACCAAGCCTCGGGCTGTGACTGCCCTGCTCCAAGCAATTTGTCCTGAATTGATACTCTCAGTAGTGTCCTGCCAGTGGTCGCATCGTTACAGGGGTCATCCGGGATTACAGCTGGGAACTCTCCAAAGCTCAGGATGCGCTTCCTCAGCTAGGGAAGTACGTAACCCACACACCTCCAGGGTGTGGTGGGGTGTCCCAGCTAGTGGCACCGAGATCACTTAGAGGGAGCAATAAAACATGTCTTCTATACAGCCTTTGCTAACAGCTGGGTGGCTTTTAGTTCATGCTGTAGAGGCCCACACACTAAGCTCCAGAGGCCCGCGGTTCAATCCTGCCCACCACCTCATCACCAACCTGGATCTGTCAGAATAACAGAGGCAGCTGCCACCCTAAGGAGAGAGCTGCCATGCCACGCCCGGCTGAGAAGAGGTACCAAGCAGTGAGTTGACACCCTTCAGAGCTTCCTGTGATAAACTGTGAACTTAGGACAATAGTGGGTGGTAAGAAGTGTTGTCCTCAGAGTGGCCTGGGTCAGAGCCCATGAGAGGCCCTGGGCTCCCCCCCATGCCATCTGCTGCATCCTTCCCCCCAAAAGAGCAAGAGGCAAGATCCCCATGAGCAAAGGCCATCACGAGTCATCTGTCTTTGAAAGTTTGCAGAGGATGCGGGAGCAGAAAGGGGAGAGAGGATGAGGTTGGCTCTTGGGAAGAGGGAGCCCTATGGGAATCTCTTGTTCACCACCATCAACCCAATGATCAGATCATTGATGCCTAGAATCTTCCCTGACATGTTGCAATTGATTGGATCTAGGTTTTAAAATGGGTACCACATTTGCAGACGGAGAAATGTCAGGGAGTTGAGTGGAAGGCCATTGCAAGCTCAGCTAATTAGGCAATGTGGCTTATGCCCCATCTAACAAGCTCCTTAAACAATAGCTCCCAGTTTTCATTCGCATTGTTCTGTTTAGTGTTTTTCTCCAAAACACTTTTACTAAACCTTTGGGTCAGCTTTGGAAAGTTAACCCTTTCAGTGCACCAAATATAAATATTGCTGGTGGGGACTGCCCTCTATTGGTCACAAGAACGGCCATACTGGATCAGACCAATGGTCCAGCCAGCCCAGAATCCTGTCTTCCCACAGTGGCCAATGCCAGGTGCCCGCGAGGGAATCGACAGAACAGGGAATCATCAAGCAATCCATCCCGTGGCCCATTCCCAGCTTCCAGCAAACAGAGGCTGGGGACACCTCAAGAGCATGGTTTTGTATCCCTGCCCATCCTGGCTAATAGCCAATGATGGACCTCTTCTCTATCAACTTATCTAGTTCTTTGATGGACCCTGTTATAGTCTTGGCTCTCACAGCATCCTCTGGCAAAGTTTCCCCAGGTTGACTGTGTGTTGGGTGAAGAAATACTTCCTTTGGTTTGTTTTAAACCTGCTGTCTATTCCTTTCATCAGGTGACCCCAGTTCTTGTGTTATGAGGAGTAAATAGCACTTCCTTACAGAGGCAGACTAACACAGCTACCCCTCTGATACTTCCTTATTTACTTTCTCCAAACCCATCATCATTTTATAGACTTCTATCCTAGCCCCCACTTAGTTATCTTTTTTCCAAGCTGAAAACTCCCCTCAGTCTTATTAATCTCACCTCACATGGAAGCTGTTCCATACCCCAATCATTTTGGTTGCCCTTTTCCGTACCTTTCCCAATTCCGATATATCTTTTTGAGATGCGGGACCAGCTCCAGTATTCAAGATGTGGGCATACCACAGATTTATACACAGACAATATTATATTTCTGTCTCGCTAGCCATCCCTTTCCTAAGGACTTCCCAACATTTTGTTGGCTTTTTTGACTGCCAATGCACATTGAGTAGATGTTTTCAGAGAAATATCCACAGTGACTCCAAGATCTCTTTCTTAAGTTGTAAGAGCTAATTTAGACCCCATCAGTTTAGATGTAGAATTGGGATCATGTTTTCCCATGTGCATTACTTTGCATTGATCCACATTGAATGTCATCTGCCTTTTTGCTGCCCAGTCATTCCGTTTGGTGAGATCCCTTTGTCACACTTTGCACTCTCTTTTGGACGTAACTAACTTGAGATGGTTTGTATCATCTGCAAATGTTGCCACCTCACTGTTTACCCCTTTTTCCAGATCACTCAGGAGTATGTTGAGCAGTGCTGGTCCCAGTACAGACCCAGGGGGACACCACTATTTACCTCTCTCCATTCTGAAAATCAGACCCTTTCTTTCTTGCCTTTGAACCAGTTATTTATCCCAGAAAGGACCTTCCATCTTATCCCATTTTGATTCAGAACCTTTGGGGAGAGACCTTGTCAAAGGTTTTCTGAAAATCACAGGCTACGTTTACACTACCCGCCGTATCGGCGAGTAGCGATCGATTTTTCAGGGATCGATATATCGCGTCTCATCTAGACGCGATATATCGATCCCCGAACGCGCTTATATCGATTCCGGAACTCCACCACCGCGAACGGCGGTGGCGGCGTCGATATGGAGAGCCCCGGAGATCGATCCCGCGCCGTGAGGACGGGTAAGTTATCGATATAAGATACTTCGACTTCAGCTACGTTATTCACGTAGCTGAAGTTGCGTATCTTATATCGATTTTTCCCCTTAGTGTAGACCAGCCCTAAGTATACTATATCCATGGGATCACCTTTATCCACATGATTGTTGACTCCCTCAAAGAAGTATAGTAGATTCGTGAGGCATGATTTTCCTTTACAAAAACCATGTTCATTCTTCCCCAATGAAAGCGGGGGCAGACTCACTCAGCGGCACCTCCTGCTGGTCGTCTTGGGAATTAGCTCTCCAGCAGTCAGAGCGCCCTCTGCAGGCCGGTGATCCGCCTTACCACAGCTGGCCCCCTGTCCCTCCCAGGACCCCGGTGCCCCTTTTACCCTGGCAGTACCCCCTGGCAGTACCCCCACAGTTCTGGGTCTCCCCCTCCCAGGGGAACCCCCACCCACTATCCCCACATCACCTCAGTCTTGGCTACTGCCCAGTCTCCATCCAGCCCCCATTCACTGGGGCAGACTGCAGTATGAGCCACTCATCACAGGCAAAGGGGTTTGGACCTGCCGCCTCTGCTTTCCCCTGGACTGCCCCATTGCAACCCTGCACCTATTCAGCCTATAGTCAGGCCTGCAGCCAGGGGGTTTCCAGGCCAGAGATCCCAGCCCCCAGGAGCTGCCCCGCCCCTGGGCTGTGCCAGATTAATTATACAGCAGACAAACAATTACAGAACCAGACAGAGATTATACAGACAAGCAATAGGAAAGTGGAGACTACAGTGATAGAACAAGAAAGAAATGAGGATTTCAGACTCCAGCTATTGATAAGTGAGTTGTTGCCAGACAGGATGCTATCATAGTAGAGGTTGTGGATGCTGGTTGCTTAACTGTCTGGCCCCCAGGGCAGGATTTTGAGGGTCTCAGAATGCCAGCACCCATCTTTTGTTCGCTTAAAACGTCAGCAGGGAGATTCCAACATCGCAGAACTCATGGAACTCCAGGAAACGTGTAACTTTAGGTCCGGGTGAGTGTGCCTAAAAATCAGCTGTGCTGGAGAAGGTCTCTAGGAGTTGAAAGAGATGTGCCATCTTGGCCTCCCTAAAGAGTGTCATCAAATATTAATGAAAACTAGGGTTGATAAGTCACATTCTTTGTAGCGTTAGGATTGGGGACTGGTCCAAAGTGCCAGTTTTAAGACTCTTTTTTCCTATCTCTTGTGTGTTCTGGTTTCTGCATAGAGACGTGGTTTCAAATCCCACTCCTGACATGACCATTTTCTTTTAACTGGAGAAAATGGCTCACTTCAATCTCCTTTGCAACAACAGAACACCATTTGTTTAGCTTTTCTATTCCAGTAGTTGTGAGAGAAGTTCCAAACTAGGGGGAAACAGGGCCTTTTCTCTCGACCGATCAGTTTTTGTCTTCCTTCATTCCAAGCCATTTTCTCAGATACAGCCATATTTCCCACACTTTTTGTTCAGCGTTCTTTGCTTTTATGAAATTTTAGGGTCATCATTTAATTGCCACACACCTGTACTTATGAAGTGAAGTGAAACACAATATTTTTTGGATATTCTTGCAGAAGAGTTTTGCTTTCTGACCTGGAATTGAACAGGGGCTACCCAAGGGGGACAATGCTACTCCCTTTTCTTGCCTCATCCGAAAAAACATACATTCCTGATGCCCTTTGTTTCCTTGCCCTTTTTAGGGTAAATTTACACTTCTCAGAAGTAGAATCCTTTACAAAACCACTCAAAATCTCAGCAGTGTCATAAGCAACGGCTTCCGGAAATGTGCCCAGCTTTTCTTTAATTTGGTGACACAGGTCCAGGCAAGGGACTGGATACAGGCCTGGATCAGAATCTTCGTTACCAGAGCTAGAATTTCTATTTAAAAAGAACTATTTTTCTGCAGCTATTAGATTTCCAACATTGATTTCATTTTATACACATTTTGAGCATCTATTAAGGATAAATCGAACAAAAATACCACTTCTCTTTCCTCAACATCTGCATCATGAAGGGGAGCATTCCGAATAGGAAAGATCTTCTGTGGGGCATGGGTTACAAAAATGCTTCGGGAACCAAATACATGGGCATTTTGCCAAGTTAAAAATCACTTAATGTGGAATTCTCTCCCCAAATCATCTGAGAAAATACTGACGTAAATAATTGAACTACACTGTGCTCATATGCACTTCCTTCAGTTAGTTGAGGTTCTGCTGTTGTTCACCATTTCCGAATGGAGATTTTAAATCACTGCTGTTTCTTTGTTAGCATGTGCAGTAAATTGGAGAGTTCTCCACTGTTGACAGAACTGCACTTGAACTTTCTCCGTGTCATCATGGAGGGGTGGGGAAAAAGCAAAGCTGAACTGACAAATGAGGACTTTAGGAAATGGTCATTTGTCTTAAATTCTCCAATAAATCTGAGCTACGTCCTATCGAACTGAACTAATATCCAATTGGGTGAGCAAACAGCCTTCAGGAAAGAGAGAAACCCACATCACAGAGAGACAGAATACATGACAATGAAAGTATCAAGAGACATTCCAGAGCAGGTTACATCTGATTATTTAGAATCAGGACAAGAGATTCTCCCATCACATTCTCCTCTGGTCCATTCAAAGCAGCTTCACTCAGCACTCTCTCAATAGTCAGTTATGTTATTTACAAAATTGTAAGTATCCCAGCATCCCATAATGGGGGTGTAGTGAGGCGGCCTGGTTCCCGGCCGCTCCTGAGAGGGAGGAGCCAGAACAGCTGCCACAGTGGGCGGAGCCACGGCCGCCTGTCCCCATCCCCCGGAAGTCAAGGGGCGGGACAGGAAGTATAAAAGCCCCGGCCCAGCGCTCAGTTGCAGCCCGGCGGCTGGGGAGGACAGATGCTCCTGACCGAGCTCCTGCTGGACCGAGCCCGGTATCCTGAAGTGGACTGGCTGAGCCTTCCCCGAGCCCGGTATCCTGAAGTGGACTGGCCGAGCCTTCCCCGAGCCCGGTACCCCGAGGAGCTACCCGAGCGTAACCCCGACCCGAGTCCTGAGGAGCAGCCCGAGCTAGCCGGCTCTCAGCACGGCGAGGAGGCCCATTGGTGTGGGGACCCAGCGCCGGACACCAGTACTGAGCATGTACCCATGGAGGGTGAAATGGATAGTACCCCGGGGGTAGCTGACCCCAGTCTGGCTACAGCCGACTGTGCG